>NC_138344.1:72043088-72100588 GCF_046562875.1 Panthera onca | reverse complement strand
CAAAAGAAGTGATGTGGGGGTCAGAGATCAGGTTTAGGGGTGAGGAGTGGATGTGTGTTTTGGAAGGGAGGGGTCTGGGAATTGTTAGAGGGCACCTGGGATTACTTTCCAGAAAGTGATACTGCTGCCCAGAGGTTGGGGTATCAAGAATGCAAACCAGCATTATGTTTTTGGCAGAAAGAGTACTTACCTTTTAAAGGTAAAAGGCCCCATATTCCAGCAACTAGGCTGACTCATTCCCATTATGGTGTTAAGATTTGGCTCCTTTTAATGGGGAGTGGGATCCGGTATAGTCACTATAAGAGAGGGATAGACAGGGCTGCTAGAAGGTAGGGGATTCATTGGGAGGCGGAGTTGGCATAGTGTGGAACCCTCCCTCCCAAGTTTACGCTCTTTGGTGTGCAGAATACAGTGTAGGTGGTAGGGAATTTAATCCCCAGGACTAGTTTCCCGCAGCAGGAGATTGTGCTTCTGGCCAGGCCCCTTTTTTTTCAAGCAAGCTGCAGGCTTCGCCTCGGCCCTAGAAACCGGATAGGCCTCTCCGTGCGTTCTCAACCTAACCCGCGGTGGCGGGGGAGGGGGAAGCTCTCTCTAGTCCCGCCCTTTGCGCTGTTTTGCGTCCTTGCGCCTTTGGTGAGTGGCAGTAGGGTTTAGCCAATGAGGACGTGGGGCGGGCGGGAGCATCAAGTTAGGTTGCGCAGGAGAAGGGGGGGAACTGGTGCTGGAGAGACAGCGAGAGGGGCGAACCGGCCCCCCACGGCCACTGCAGGTAAAGGCACCTCTCTTACCCCGCTGGGGTGAGGCACAGCTTCTTTTCTCCTTCAGGTTTTGTCGGGCCTCCCAGCCTGTAGCTTCCGCCCTAACATTGCTCCCACCCGGGCATCCACACCCCCCCTTCCCCCCGCCCCCCCCCCCCCCCCCCCCCGCATCTTCCCGTCTTGGCCATCCCCACCCTGGAGGGCACCCCGCTAGCTCCCTCCGTCAAGTGCATGTACCTCATTTCCATTTTGGAGGCGCCAGTTGCCTGAAATCTCCCCCCTTTGCTGTATGGGCCTTCCTGGCACCAACCCCGGCAGTATGAGCAGGTAATGTACCCGGGTCGCCGCCACCCCCACCTCCAGTAGCGTTTCCCTCTCAATCAAGCCCTCACTTCCTTACCTTTTTTCTTCTCTTCTTTTATATGAGTACATAATTTTTATAGTTTCTCTTTTAACCCCTGAATATACGTACATGCTTTTAGCTTTCATAGTTGCCTATTTTACTTTCTTTCCCTGTTTATTCAGAAAGGCTCACTTTACCAGCCATGTTTGCCCCCAAATGTCTATACCTCTGATTGAGGTGCGAGTGCTTTTTCCTTCAATAATTGGGAAAACAGAAACAGAGTAGCCACACATTTGGCATTGGGAATGGTGAAGATGTAGAAGATGGCCTAGGATCCTGATCTTCTTGAGGAAATCTTTTGAGTGGCTCCAAGTTGAGAGCTCCATTTCTTAGGGTCTGTGTCCTTCTATCCTGATCCCTTGCTGACCCTAAATTGTGATTACATTCACCTTGGATGCTTATTTCCCATTTCTTTATAAGATTTGAGACTCTTTGAGTCTTATAAATGTCTCCATGGTACAGTTTTTAAATTCTTCTTTTCAAAAATTACGTTGGTGATTTTCATTTTAGGCCTTCCGGTTATTTCAAGGGATTTCTCATTTAGATTGAGCTGCTTCTACCTATCTTGTGTTTCAATAACATGTGTATATGTCTGTCTTCAGCTGATCCTCTTGAAAGGATACAGTTTCCAATAACAAGATTTGTACTTTGAAGTAAAATAGTTCTTTTCCAAATCTTGGAGCAGTCAAAAGGTTAACTGGGCATGGGTGGTACTTTTTGGAAGTGCATATTACCCAAAAAAGTATTTTGGTAAATACTTTTTTGGTAAATACAGTATTTGTCACTGTGGCATTAGTTCATTATATTCTAAGAGGGTGGGCAGTACAGATAAGTCTGGAGAATGGATGTTTGTAGTTCATTTTATGTAATTTTATCTATTAGACAGCTAGACTAATCTCTGTTGCAGTGTTTCTCATCCATCGTAAACAATAAATTATGATAAACTCCCTTTTGAGAGACCATAAGAAATCTTATCCTACCAGAGAGATGTTTGGTAACCCTTCCTAAACCAGGCATGCTTCTTCCATCACCCTCCCCCATCTCCCCATCCCCCAGTTGCCTTTTACAGATCTTCAGTGGCCAAGATTTTGTTTGGTTTTACTTAGTATACCTAAACAATGAGATGTGTTTTCCTCTTCCATTTGATAAATATAAAATTATGACATTGAGTACACATTTCCAAACCGCACATACTTTTCAGCCCCTAGTTGAGAATCACTGCTTTGTTGAAAGGTATGGGGAGATTGCAATGAAAAGTAGATAATAGTATGAAACAAAGTCCTTTATGATCAGACAAGGTGTTTTTGAAATGGGCCAGGAGAAGGAGACCTGTAAAATAAAAACAGGAGAGTTGAGACTCTGTAGATTCCTTAAAAAACAAAAACAAAGCAAGAAGAGCTATAGTAAAGGTGATAAATCTGCAGAAGAACATCGGTTTATCCTTACTTCATGGAGGAGGAATAGTTGGAGGTGAAATGAAAGGCTATTGTATAAAGTATTTGTCTAGCATTAACTTGTTATATGGAGATTATAGATAGGTAGCCTTGGATTCTAACTTACTAGCATGTTCCATTTCTCCCCAACTCCTACCCACCCCACCAAGGTTTCTGTCATTAGTTTAAAATTATAGTAAGTGATCGGGCGCCTAGGTGGCTCAGTCGGTTAAGCGGCCGACTTTGGCTCAGGTCATGATCTCGCAGTCCGTGAGTTCAAGACCCGTGTCAGGCTCTGTGCTGACCGCTCAGAGCCTGGAGCCTGTTTCAGATTCTGTGTCTCCCTCTCTCTCTGACCCTCCCCCATTCATGCTCTGTCTCTCTCTGTCTCAAAAATAAATAAACGTTAAAAAAAAAATTAAAATTATAGTAAGTGATTAAGTGCAATCATCAAACTCTTGTCTTTCCTTTTGAGCATATACATATGTTTCTGTTTGGGGCAGTGATAGGCCAGCACCAGCTTTTCATTCTCGCTATGAAAAAAGCTGATATGATTTCTTTATCTAGGCAGTTGTTTTACTGAGGGATATCTAAGTGCTTCGTGTATTTGAATGCTTAACATCTACTTATTGTTACTACCAGGATTTCAACCATAGAAAGAGAATTCATGTGATACATTGAGCTTGGTAGAAAAGACCAGATGTGGATATAGCCAGGATGACCCATGAAGTAGGAATAGATGGAGGGGTGAAGAAAATTAGAGGTATGTTGGGAGAAGGTTTCATCTTTTGAGAGTCAAGGACAACTTAAACATGGGAGTTAGAAAAGAAGCAGGAGACTAGGATTAAAAACATACATACAAGATGAATTAGGTCAGTAGAGGTGAGTTGATGTGACGGGACTGAGAAGTGGTGAAACTTGGTGGTGTGGCATGAAGTCACTGGTGATGTTTTTATTTTTGATTTTTTTAATGTTTATTTTTATTTTATTTACTTATTTTTAGTGTTCTATTTATTTTTGAGAGAGAGAGCTCACAAGCTAAGAGAGGGGCAGAGGGAGAGGGGGACAGAGAATCCAAAGTGGGCTTTGCACTGATAGCAGCGAGCCCAGTGTAGAGCTGGAATCATGAGTTCTACAAACCATGAGTTCACTTTGGCTCATGACCTGAGCCAAAGTTGGTCGCTTAACTGACTAAGCCACCCAGGTGCCCCCTTTTTAAATTTTTTTAAAGTTTATTTATTTTGAGAGAGAGAGCATGAGCAGGGGGAGGGGCAGAGAGAGAGGAAGAGAGAGAGACCCAGGCAGGCTCCATGCTGTCAGTGCAGAGCCCGACACAGGACTCGATGTCACAAACTATGAGATGTTGGGGCGCCTGGGTGGCTCAGTCAGTTGAGCGTCCGACTTCAGCTCAGGTCACGATCTTGCGGTCCGCGAGTTCGAGCCCCGCGTCGGGCTCTGGGCTGATGGCTCAGAGCCTGGAGCCAGCTTCCGATTCTGTGTCTCCCTCTCTCTCGGCCCCTCCCCCGCTCATGCTGTGTCTCTCTCTGTCTCAAAAATAAATAAACGTTAAAAAAAAATTTTTTTTTTAAAAACAAACTATGAGATGTTGACCCAAGCTAAAATCAAGAGTCAGACGCTTAACCATATGAGCCACCCAGGCGCCCCACTGGTGATGTTTTTAAACTATTGGGCCCAGACTGAACGAGGGGAAGAAGAAATTTGGCTCAAAAATTGGGGATGGGGATAAATGACAAATGCACTGATTGACCTTTGAAAACTTATACTTGAGTTGTATGAGGGTAAGGAAATATTTCAGAAACTGTTAGCCTACGTTTTTCCCATGAAAAAGGTGAGATTTCTGTCTGTGATTGAACTGCTGTGGAGGAAAGGAAGAGCATTGGGAGGAATAAATAGTAAGGAGTACTCCCTCTGCCCCAGTAAGGAGTACTGGAAAGGACAAAATTGCCCATGGAAGAAGAGGCAGTTTATAAACTTCTAAGTAGTGGAAACTTGTGTTATAGTTTTTATATGACACCTAACTGTTAGATTTTTTTTAGTGCAACATCTGTGACAGTGAATAGGAGATGAAAGCTAGCAGCAAAGTAGGGCATAACTAGAAAAAAGCTGATGTAGTTAAAACTATTGAGTAGATTTTTATTAAATCAAGAAATATGTATAACTTTTCTGATTGTCATTTTGAGCAACTTTGGGACAGGCATTAAATAGGAGAGGCTGGAGTGAGTTGGTGGAATAGTTTAGCCAGAAGTAGGAAGTGATATGAATCCTGGGGGAGATGTGAAGGGTATACAATTACTGAAGCAAGGGAGATCTTGTTTAACATTGGTGGAGATGCCCTGTGTACACTATGATCAGTCTATTCTCTTTGTATCTGGGTTTCGGGGATATTTAGCCACATTATATTGTTTTATAACAATAACTGGAATAAGTTGAGGGGAAAAATAGTTTGTGGGTTGTGTGGAAAATTCTTTAGTAAAGTCTACGTACTGTGCCACTGACAAGTTTCTTCTCTGGTGTCTTTTAAGACAGAAGGTCTTATCAAGCAAGGCTTTCCTGAATTGTCAAGTGTTGACATCATATACAAAGAACAAAGGCTAGTTTTTCATGCATTTTAGCTATATGGTTGATGTACTTACAATACCTTGCTTTAGTTGTAACCTATTCTAACATTTTTATGAACTTAAATCCTCAGACTTGGATTTAGTAAACATGCTTTCATTTATTTGTAGGACAGTTTTTCAAGACGGGAAACTACTGTCTCCTCTTAGAATAGGGAGTACTATCGAATTTTTGTAAGGACTGAATGGTTCATTCCATATACTGCAAGCAAATATATTAATTCGTTAACTATTTTTTTGAGTAGCTACCATGTATGTGATATCCTCCTGGTTCTTTCGGGATCTGCAGATAAATAAGATGTGGTTCCTACCATCCGGGAACTTTTTGTCTCTTGGGGAAAGAGCAGCTGGGCTACCATGCAGGATTGTGCAGGGTGTGCATTGCACATATTCATTATCATCATTGATAACATGTTTAGTATGACAATTTCCAGCAGATGGCAGACAAGCATCTTAAGGAGCAGGCAGCTTTTTATAATTTGCACAAAGAAACATTTGGGCCTTCGGAGGATATGGGCAAGAGACTGGTCATTTTAGTTAACTGTTAAATATAAGTGCTTTAAATCAGGTGCGAATAACACTGGTGGGTATTTAAGGAAGGTGGGAGGACCAAGTCATCACAGATTGCTTTGTGGTTAAAGGGGCGGAGGTTCAGGGTTCTTTTAGAGTAGAAGGAAGATCTTTGAAGGTGGGAAGGATTTCAGATGGGAGAGATGCTTGGGAGTGGGGGTGGGGTGTTCTAGGCAGAAGCTACAGCATAATAGGCAAAGTCATGCAGATAGGAATCACATTAGGGGAACTGTGTAGTCTAGTTGGCCTGGAATGTAGGGTGTATATAGGAAACGATGAGAGAGAAAGTTGGGAATATAAGTGGAACTAAAATGTACAATTCTTTGAATTTTTTGCCAAAGAAGTTTTTGATCTTAAATATGAGAAAGGGGGGAAGGGACTTGAGAACAGAAATAGTATGCATAGATTGATATGTTAATTAGCACAAAGTTTGGGAAACTTCCTGGGTAAAATTACACTATAAGTGTAGCAAGATTATACTGTGAGCTTTAGTTAAAAGCGGTTATTTTTGCCAGTAGTAAGTAAAAGCATATAAAATACAAGGGAAATTTATGAAATACAATATATTCAGAAACCTTTATCTACATTCAGAAGCCTTTATCTACATTCATTGAAATGTTGCTGGTATCTTGTAAAGCTCTGTCAACTTAACCTCAAATAGAAGGCGAATGAATGTTAAATTTCCTGATCTGTACCCAAGAATGATAATTATAAAGAAATGGACACAGACAGCAAAGCTCTTGACAGACAGAAACTTCAGAGTGTGTAGGTGTAAGCCCAAAAAGGGGGTTTTATTTCTTTTATAGATTTAGTTTGAAGCAAAAATGTGGGTATTCTCTCTGCCGTGTCTTTGTCCTCAGATTACCTCACGTTTCCCTCTTTTCTTGTTCTGATGCCAGTTGATATAAAGGGTAGTACCTAAGAAGGAGAGATTTTCTTTGAGGGCACCAACTTTGCTTATTTTTCATTTGTCTTCCTCACAACAGGAGTTTCACCATCTTCCTCTGAAGACCTAGCCATCTTGCTCCATGAAGGTCAGGACAATCTGACATGCACTTGTTTCTTGCCTCTTTTTACCTGAAGAGTAGTCCTCTTCCATTGTGTACATTTTTTTCTTAATAGGGGAGGGGAGGGGAGAGCCAGTACCCCCCCTCCCCTTCCCTCCCTAGACCTTGGGGAAGTACCCTCCATTGCTTTCCCAAGATGGCAGACCCCATCATGGATCTGTTTGATGACCCAAATTTATTTGGCCTGGACTCTCTGACTGATGACAGCTTCAACCAGGTCACACAAGACCCCATTGAGGAAGCCCTTGGACTGCCAAGCTCTCTGGACTCCTTGGATCAGATGAACCAGGAAGGTGGAGGTGGTGATGTGGGGAATTCATCAGCAAGTGACCTGGTCCCCCCACCAGATGAGACAGCCCCCACAGAACTTCCCAAAGAATCAACAGCTCCAGCTCCAGAATCTTTAACTTTGCATGATTATACCACTCAGCCCGTCAGCCAGGAGCAGCCAGCCCAACCTGTATTACAGACACCGACGCCAACATCAGGACTTTTGCAGGTCTCCAAGAGCCAGGAGATCCTGAGCCAAGGGAATCCTTTCATGGGTGTCTCTGCCACAGCTGTCTCTTCCAGTAGTGCTGGAGGGCAACCACCTCAGTCAGCCCCTAAGATTGTTATCCTTAAGGCCCCACCAAGCTCCTCAGTCACTGGTGCCCATGTGGCACAAATTCAGGCCCAAGGTATCACCAGCACAGCTCAGCCCCTGGTGGCTGGCACAGCCAATGGTGGAAAAGTTACTTTTACCAAAGTGCTAACCGGCACTCCCCTTCGACCAGGTGTTTCCATTGTCTCTGGTAATACAGTGTTGGCCGCCAAGGTCCCTGGGAACCAGGCTACTGTTCAGCGCATTGTCCAGCCCAGCCGACCAGTAAAGCAGCTGGTCCTACAGCCAGTTAAGGGTTCAGCTCCTGCTGGAAACCCTGGGGCCACAGGGCCCCCACTGAAGCCTGCAGTTACACTGACCTCTACACCTACCCAGGTGACTTGAGTGAAAGGGGGAGGTGAATTTTGGTTTAGTAGAGGGCCCAGCAACTGTGTGAGAAGAGAGCACATGAGACCAATCTCTAGAAAATCCTGTTTAAATTCTACCTTTGCTTTTTTTTTTTTTTTAAAGTTAATGTTGACAACCCCGTATTTACTACTTACTAGATGAAAGCAGTTAATGTTAACATTTTTTGAGCTCTTATTACATGTTTACACTGTGCCTCGCTGGTGCTGAACAAGACAGACACCGTCCCTGTCCTTACAGAGCTCACAGTCTGCCAGGAAGGCAGACATTAAACAAGAATTCATAGTACTGTATAATATAAAGTTTTATGAGAAATATTGGATGCTGTGGGAACAGTCATTATTTATATTTACAAGACTTACAGAAGCTATATGTTTTCCCTGTTCTTACTGAGATTGTCCTTTATCCAGTGAAAAGGCTAGTTTCTATTGTAAGAAAGTAGAGGTTCTAGCTTCTGAATAAAGGGCCAGATGAGTTTGTGGGGGAGGGGGTAGTATTAAGATAAGTAGGATCAGAGGAAAGAAGGTATGAGGAGGCTGGTTATAAAGACTTCGGTTCTAACAGACTGCCAAAAAATGGAATGACTACCTTAGAAGATAGCCTTCTGTGAGGAGTTTGTCAAAAATAGGGCCTGACACCCACTGGGCAGAGGTGATAGAAGACTCAGTCAGGACAGCTAGGAGGATGGACAAAATAAAATGTACTCTGTCTTCTGACTCTCAGTTTTTATGGTTCTAGGATGAGGAAAATTGGTGTAAATATTTAAGAATATACCATTCTTTAATGTCGTGCCTCTCTTGCAATTTCCTTTCTTCACTCTAGGGTGAATCGAAACGCATCACCCTGGTCCTCCAGCAGCCACAGTCTGGAGGTCCCCAAGGACACCGGCATGTCGTTCTAGGGAGTCTACCAGGCAAGATAGTGTTACAGGGCAACCAGCTGGCAGCCCTGACTCAAGCCAAGAATGCTCAGGGGCAGCCCGCCAAAGTAGTAACTATCCAGCTGCAGGTGCAACAGCCACAGCAGAAAATCCAGATCGTACCACAGCCTCCATCATCGCAGCCTCAGCCACCGCCACCACCCTCCACCCAGCCAGTGACACTCTCCTCTGTGCAGCAGGCTCAGATAATGGGGCCGGGACAGAGCCCAGGGCAAAGACTTTCAGTACCGCTCAAGGTGGTGCTGCAGCCACAGGTGAGACTTCCACAGGGAGCAGGGAGGACCAACCTCCTGGCCCCTTGCTGTCACCCTCCACAACCACTCATTGTTGAATGTGGGGTCACTCTAGAGTCACGCCTCTGAACTGAAATGCAGTCTTTTATTCCTTTTACCAGTGGAAATTTTCTTTTAATTATGTCATGAAAAGATTTGAGGGTTATTGTTGGGTTTGGGTTAAGAGATGATTTGTCTAATATAAGTCTTTGAACTGTTTTATTTACAATCTTTTCCTACTATTGTGGAGTAAAAATGAATGGCAATATTCTTTCATTTAAAAGTTGTTTTAAAGAGGCCAGGTGATTGTCACTCCTCCCTCCCTCACCTCTCCCACCTCCCCCACCTCCAGAAAGGTAAAGGTAGGCCAAGAGTAGAATTTGAATTTTTTTACTTTTGGTCTAGCGATTAGTATTGGTTATATTGTTGGAAAATTTTCTAGAATAATGGAGATGGGTATTGACATTAGAAGCATGTCTAAAGGATATTGAAGTTTGGCATAATTCTTGCCTTTTCTCATCTCTTTCCCACTAAAAAACACCTTTGTTTGTTTGTTTAAATGTGTCTAGGTTCAGTCAGACTTGGTCTGAATCTGGTTCTTGAGGAATTAGAGATCAAAAGTTTCTAGCCTATCTGCTTTAGAGCTGGATTTTATTTAGGCCATGTAGCTACAAGCATGTTGAAATTTTAGTGTCTTTATTTCTGTAGGCTGGTTCTTCCCAAGGGGCCTCTTCTGGGCTGTCCGTAGTTAAAGTTCTAAGTGCCAGTGAAGTGGCAGCTCTGTCTTCACCAGCAAGCTCTGCTCCTCATACGGGGGGCAAGATAGGAATGGAGGAAAACCGCAGGCTGGAGCACCAGAAGAAGCAAGAGAAGGCAAATCGGATTGTAGCAGAGGCTATTGCTAGGGCCCGTGCCCGGGGTGAGCAGAACATACCTCGAGTCCTAAATGAGGATGAGTTGCCCAGTGTTCGGCCTGAGGAAGAAGGTGAAAAGAAACGCAGGAAGAAGAGCAGTGGGGAGAGGCTCAAGGAAGAAAAGCCAAAGAAGAGCAAAACATCGGGTACCTCCAAAACTAAGGGCAAGAGTAAGCTGAAGTGAGTACAACCCTCTGCTTTTTTGTTGGGGCCTTTGAGGGCAGTGTACTTGTTTTTAAATGAAAAGGTTTATGTGTATTATTATTTATTTATTTTTGAAAGAGAGAGCGCAAGCTGGAGAGGGACAGAGAGAGAGGGAGACGCAGAATCCGAAGTAGGCTCCAGGCTCTGAGCTGTCAGCACAGAGCCTGATGTGGGGCTCGAACCCATGAACCGCGAGATCATGACCTGAGCCGAAGTGGGACGCTTAACCTACTGAGCCACCCAGGCACCCCCAGCGCACTTGTTTTTAAATTAGTTGCTAGAGCATGTGACTCTTGATGTCGGGGTTATAAGTGTGAACCCCCGCATTGGGTGTAGAGATTACATTAAAGAAATCTTTAAAATAAACAAATAAGTAACTAAGTAAGTAAGTAAGTTACTGTTGAGAGGAACTACTTGTATTTAGCAGCTACATAGTTCAAGGTAATCTGTTTGTCATAGAGGATAATAAGGCCTTTCTTTTCTCTATCCCAATGCTTTTATGATTTGTTAAACAGAAATTTGCAAATTAGCGTATTTTGAAAGAGAAACACCAAGGCACAGGAAAGATAGCCAACTATTGTGTTGGGAGTTATGTTAAAAGTTGACTATGTTTGTGTATGTCTTCCTGATTTTATATCGCTGTGGTGTGAGATTTCTCACTATCCCCCCTACCACCCACATCAGTAAAAGAGCTGCTGGAGATGTAGCTGCCCTGTTCTTGCATCTCATCTGTGAACTAGAGAAGATTTCAGCAACGAGTGTCAGCCTGAAGCAGTGTTGTCAGAACCAGGGCTTGTCACGTTTGAGCGTCCCCTCTTTCTCATCCACGTCTTGTAGCCTCATTCCTTTCTCCCTAACTTCTACCCCTGGGAGTCTTCAGGCTTTGTGGTGGAATTATAATAATGCTTTATATTTGCAGAAGATTTTTCAGCTTTTAAGAAAAAATTCATGTGTCCTATCTTAGTTCATCCTCAACAACTGTCAACCAGGTATTGTCATCAGTGTTTATTGTATAAATAAGGAAGCTAATGCCCAGCTAGTGACAGACCTGAAACTAAAAGTGAGGCCTTGCAGTTCTTGGCCCAGTATTTATTCCACTGTCTTAGCCACCTTTCTTCAGGTATTTGTGAGTACAGTAGTAGCAAGGATTTGTCAAATCTGATGTAAAGGTCAGCCCGTGGCTTAGATACCCCAGTATCTTCTTTTTTCAGACACCTTGCTGTATAGCTGTGTGTCCCCTCAACTCCTCAACTGAAGAGCTAGACACTTCTATCAGGAAGTTTCATTCATATACGATGGGTTAGGTTAATTATATTTTTTATCTCCTAAATGAATTTGGCCCTTACTGAAAATGAATTTGGTTTTTCCTTTTTTAGCACCATCACCCCTGTGGTGGGTAAAAAGAGAAAGCGTAATACTTCATCTGATAATTCAGATGTAGAAGTCATGCCTGCCCAGTCACCCCGGGAAGATGAAGAAAGCAGCATTCAGGTAAAAGGATCCCAAACGAACTTAGTAGATAAATCATGTTTAATTCTGGCAGACAAACCAGGAATAGATACGAGAGACTATGAGCCTATGTACATTTTAAGAATGTTTCTATAAGAGAGGTAGGCCTAAAAGGTAAAAGAGGTGGGGCCTGGTCATGGTTGTCTCTTTTAAATGTTGAGGTTTTTTTAGCTAAAAAGCAATTACTATACAAATAACAATACTCATTTCCAAAATTCTAGTGTTTCAAAAACTAAGCAAGTATGAAATAATGTGCATGGTTGTTGTTATGGCTCTGTCAGTACTTTGGTTTCTCTTAGAACTGTCCATCTATCTATTTGCCTTACCTTTTCTACACTTCAGGGTTCTGACTCTCTGAACTGGGTGCTTAGGCACAGTGTTTTTTCCTACCTTTTGAAGATGAGAAACATTGAAAGAAAATAAAAGAAGCTGGACCAGAAGCTGGACTAAACTTAGTCCTCTGTCTCTCATTGTTGCTTTACGGTACCACTTTTGGCTCTAGTTTCCAACCATACAAAGAACCTGGTATTAAGATTTGGGAGACCCATGGTTCTTCTAAGTAGCACTGTGGGCCTGGCAGATTTACTTAGCTTCTATGTCTGTGTCTGAATTTTTCCTTAGTAAATGAAGGTTTGGACTAGACGAACCTTAAGTGCTTCTCTAGCTGTTAATGTTTATAAATGCGTACCTTCTTTCTTGATACACGTTCAGTACATTGGCTAACTGATACCTGGGTTTTTCTGGGGAAATTAACATGTGAGAATAGCCAAGAAATTATTGAAAAGAAAATTGAGGCAAAAATTATCTTTAACAGACATTAGAGCATATTATGATATAATAATTACTAAGAGTTTGGAATCAGAGAAGAAATAACATTAATAAAGATAATAGAGGGGCACCTGGGTGGCTCAGTTGGTTAAGCTTTCCTGCTTCGGCTCAGGTGATGATCTCAGTGGTTGTTGAATTTGAGCCCTGCGTCAGGCTCTGCACTCTCAGCACTGAGCGTGCTTCTGATTCTCTCTCTGCTCCTTGCTTGTGTGCTCTCTCTCTCTCTCTCTCTCTCTCTCTCTCTCCCCAAAATAAATAAATAAACATTTAAAATAAAGAGAATAGAGTCTAGAAATAGATTCAAATGGTTATGAGAATTTAGTATATGAATTTAAATGCCATTTTAAATCAGTGGAAAGAAAAAAATATTAAATTATGTTAGAACAACTGGAAAAAAAAAACTGGATTTCTTGTGTCATTCCTCAAATACTAGTTTAATCAAAGGTCCAAATGTAAAACTTGAAATCATGAACTTTCTATAAAACATGGATGGATTTTTAAAATAATTATCAAGTAAAGTAGATCTTTGTAAGGGGCATTAAAATTCATAATTCATAAATGGAACATTTATTTGACTATATAAAAATTATACATGTATAACAAATAACTCTACAAATAATGTAGTGGCTAAGAGCATAAACTCTGGAGCAAGAATTCCTCGATTCTCATCTTAACTCTACTAATATTGTCACTTCAGGCAAGTTTATTTAACCTCTTGGTGCCCCGATTTCCTTATTTCTAAAATGCAAGTAATAATGCCTACCAAGTAGAGTTATTAGGAGTATTAAATGTAAGCATTTATGAAGGAGAGAGAACAGTGCTTAGCTCATGGTAAGAGAGCATAGAAAGAGTGATGTATGTATATGTTAAATAAAGGGCTAAATTAAAAAAGTAAAGGCAAATCGTTGTAATACAAGAAATACAAAATTTTAAAGGTGGTGGATTAGTTTGCTAGGGTTGCCATGATAACATACCACAGACTGTGTGGCTTAAACAGTAGAAATTTATCCTCTCACAATTCTGAAGGCTTAGAAGTCCAAGATCAAGGGGTCGGCAAGTTTGGTTACCTTTTAAGACCTCTTTCCTTGGCTTATAGATGGCTACTTTCTCACTGTGTTCTTACCTTGTCTTTTCTTCGTGCATAAATCCCTGGTGTCTTTCCATGTGTCCAGATTTCCTCTTCTACGGATGTCAATCGAGTTGAACTAGGGCCCACCCTGTCAGTCTCATTTTAACTTACTTCTCTAAAACTCTTGTCTCCAAATACAGTCACATTCTGAGGTGTACTAGGGATTAGGTTTTCAACATAAGAATTTTGGGGGATATAATTTAGCCCATTATAAATGGTAATGCCAGTGTTGGCAGTGGATTTAAGGAACAGCAAGCAGCTGATGGGAGTGTTGAAACAATCTTTTTGGTGAGTCAGTGTTTCAGTATGTAACAATTTGAAATGTCAATGCCTTTTGACTCCGTGATTCTGCATCTAGGAAACTCAAAAGTATGTAATGATGTATGTGTATCATAGCAATATTTGCAATAGCAGAAATGGCCAAAAATTCACTGTCTGTGGTGGAGAAATAGTTAATAAAATTCTGAAAATCCATGCACTAGAACACTACATGGCAGGGAGCCTGGGTGGCTCAGTCATTTGAGCATCCGACTCTTGGTTTCGGCTCAGGTCATCATCTCGCAGTTTCATGATATTGAGCCCCGTGTTGAGCCCACGCTGTGCGCTGCCCACATGGAACCTGCTTGGGATTCTCTGCCCCTCCCCCACTCAGGCTGTCTCTGTCTCTCTCTCTCAAAAAAAAAAAAAAAAAAAAAAAAAAGGAATACTACCTGGCAATTAAAAACAATGAAATAGAGGGGCGACTGGCTGGCTCAGTCAGTAGAGCATGTGACTCTTGATCTTGGGGTCTTGAGTTCAAGACCCACTTTGGATGTAGAGATTACTAAAAAGAAAGAAAGATAAAATAAAGCATTAAAAAAATAAAGGGGCACATGGGTGGTTCAGTCAGTTAAGCATCTGACTCTTCATTTCAGCTCAGGTCATGATCCCAGGATTGTTAGACTGAGCCCTGTGTCGGGCTCCGTGCTGAGCATAGAGCCTGTTTGGGATTCTCTCTCTCCTTCTCTTTCTGCCCCTCCACTGCTTGTGCGTGCACTTGGCTTCTCTTTCTCAAGATAAAATAAATATTTAAAAATAAAATGAAAACAATGAAGTAGAGTAGGTGTGCTTATTGTGGAAAACTCTCCATATTAAATGAAAAAAAAATCTAGGTGTAGAATAATATATATACTCTCTCTTTAATAACATTTAGAGAGTGTGTGTGTATGTGTGTGTGTATGTGTGTGTATACAAATAATACATGTTTATATATCCATTTTTTTTTCCTGGAAGGATGCACAAATATTTTTAGGAGAATGTTGAAGAGTAAGTGGGTCATGATTACCATGCTCTCATTTTTGTACTTTGGAACTTTTAAACCTCATGACCATTTGCCTTTTTGTTTTTTAGGTTAAAAAAATATATATGTGAGAAAAATTACAGTAGGGCACAGAAGTAGACACTATGAATATCTCCCAGTCTAGACCCCAGCCTCACAGTCCCCCACTTCTCTTCCCCAGAGGTAACCTCTGTTACCAATATTTTGTGTATCCTTCCAGAAATATTCTTTACTTTCATGAACATTACTTCCACTAATAGGGAATATTGTATTTATATGTACTTTTCTATACAGTCCTTATTTTCTCCAATAATGTATCTTGGAGATTATTCTTTATCAGGAAAGATCAATCTAGCCCACCTTCTTTGTGTTATGAAAATTTGAAATGTACACCAGAGTAGAGAGGTAATTTAATGAAGTCCTGTGTTCCATCACCCCAAAAATTCTCTTGTACTCACTTCAGTTAGGCTACCCTCTTCCCATAGGCAACCGTTGTTCTGATTTCTCTTTACCATAGATTAAACTTAACCTATTCTTGAACTTCATGTAAACAGAATGACAGTATGATTCCATTCTTTCAGCATAATGTTTATCCATTCTTCTATTGATGGGCATTTGGGTTGTTTCCTGTTTGGACCTGTTGTGAATAAGGCTGCAGTGAACAGTCTTAGTCGTACTTTGTGGACACAGGTTTTCATTTTTCATAGCTAAATCTAAGGAATAGCATTGATAGACCAGAGGGTAGTTATACATATAAACGTATAACTTTGTAAGAATCTGTCAACTTTTTTTAGTATTATTTTATTTTACATTTATTTTTGAGAGGCAGAGAGAGTGTGAGTGGGGGAGGAGCAGAGAGAGAAGGAGACACAGAATCCAAAGCAGGCTTCAGGCTCAGAGCAAGCTGTCAGCACAGAGCCCGACACAGGAGAGAGAAAATCCGAAGCAGGCTCAGCACTATAGGGCTCAAACCTATGAACCATGAGATCATGACCTGAGCTGAAGTCAGACCCTTAACTGACAGAGCCACCCAGGTGCCCCAAACATCTGCCAACTTCTAAAGTGATTGTGTCATTTTACATTTTCACCACTAATGAGAGTTCCAGTTCCACATCTTCAGTATTTGGTGTTGTCAACTACCCCATTTTTTTTTCTTTTTTTCTTTAAAACAGAGAATTGGGTGCAGTGTGAGAGTGGGGAGGGCAGAGGGAGAGAGAGAATCTTAAGCAGGCTCCATGCTTAGTGCAGAGCCCAACATGGGACTTGATCCCACAACCCTGGGATCATGACCTGACCTGAAATCAAGAGGACACTCAACTGACTGAGCCACCCAGGTGCCCCTACCCCATTCTTTTTCTTTTTCTTTTTCTTTTTCTTTTTCTTTTTCTTTTCCTTTTTCTTTTTTTTATTTTAAAACATATTTATTTATTTTGAGAGAGAGAGAAAACGTGCACATATGCATGCACGATTGTGTGAGCAGGGGAGATTTTTAAACATTTTATCTGGAGAGAAAGAGAGTGTGTGTGTGCTTGTGCGTGGGGGAGGAGCAAAGAGAGAGAGAGGAAGAGAGAATCCCAAGCAGGTTCTACGCTGTTGGCGCAGAGCCCAGTGCGGGGCTTGATCCCAGGAACTTCAAGATCGTGACTGACCTAAGCTGAAATCAAGAGTCAGGCACTTAACCAACTGAGCCCATTCTTTTTAAATAGTTCTATAACAGTGGCGTGTAGGTGGCTCTGTTGATTTTGGATTTTGGCTCAGATCATGATCTCATGGTTTGTGAGTTCGAGCCCTATAGTGAGTGCTGATCCTGCTTGGGATTTTCTCTCTCCTCCTCTCTCTGCCCCTCCCCCCCCCCCCCCAAAAAAAAAAAAGAAGAAAGAAAAAACCTTAAAAACAGTAAATAGTTGTGTAGCATTCCAGTTTGTACTGTAATTTGTTTAACCAGTCCCCTATTGATGAGCATTTAGGTTTTCTCTGCTCTTCTACTACCACAAATAATGCTACAAAGATTTGTATACTTGTTCAGATTTATTTGTAGGCTAATACCTTTGAAGTGGAATTGCTGGACCAAAAGGTATTTTCAGATTTTCTTTTATAGAGGTTATGTCCATGTGCATTCTCACGGAGTTCCTCTTTCAATATTTGGTCAGACTTTCTGATTTTTGCCAGTCTGTTAGGTGAAAAAAAAAAAGTATCTCCGTTTAGTTTTCAGTTGTAATTGTTTTATTATTATGAGTGTGAGCATCTTTTTACATTTAAGACCTTTTTTTTCCACTGTATCCATGTTATTTGCCTATCTTTCTGTTGTGTTATGGATCTTTTCTTAGTCACTCAAAAGAACTCTGCTTAGGATATGTATCATGTGATGTTTTCCTTCTCAATTCATTATTTGTCTCAGCTTTGTTACGATATTATATAAATATCTTAAATTTTGCAAGGTCAAATTTATCAATTTATTAGAAACACCTTCCCTACTACAGGATTATTAACAAATTCTTCCTCATCTTCTTTCAGAAATGTTACGTCTTTTCTGGGGTGCCTGGGTGGTTCTGTCATTTAAGCATCCAACTCTTGATCTCAGCTCAGGTCTTGATCTCAGGGTCGTGAGTTCAAGTCCCATGTGGCGGGGGTGGGGGAGGAAGCTTGAACTTAAAGAGAAAAAGAAATGTTATATCTTTTCTTTATAAGATTTTTAAGATCTTTTAAATTTTTTATTTTTATGTAATTTAGTTTCACCCTCTAGATGGATGGCCATTTGTTTCCATTCCCATTTATAGAATAATCTACTTTTTCCTCACTCATTAGAGGTGCTATTTTTATTATGTTCTAAATCCACAAAAGTATTTTAGTCTATATTTGGACATTATTTCATTGACCTGTTTGTCTTGGAGAGGTACCAACCCTTGTTAATTAGTATAGCTCTGTATTGTCCTTAAAATCTGGTAAGGCCAAGCACACATTTTTAATTTTTTCTGGTTATTCTTAGATGTCTTTTTCTTTCTTTGAATTTTGGGATCAGCTTATCTAATTAAGAAGTTTTATTTTGTCCAATTCATGTAATTAGAATTGATTCTTCTTATTCCAGAACAATGTATTTTACTATTTATTCAAGTCTTTTTTAAGTCCTCTGGGAGTGTTTTAAAGTTTTTTACATATAGATTTTATATATTTCTTACTAAATTTAATTGTTTAGATAAATAATCTTTTTGTTTTCATATATAGCATCTTTTCTTTTATATATTTTATGGCTCAGTCTATATAAGAATGGTATTGATTTTTTAAAATTGGTGTTATCTCCCAGGGAAGTTTGCTCAATATCAGTAGTTCGACATCTGATAATTCATTTAATTCTTATGGGTTTTTCAGGGATATAGTCATGATTGAAAAATAATAATTTTATCTCTCCATCCTTCCCAGTTTTTTATCATGAGCTATAAAGTATTACTTAAAAAATGTTTTGCTCAGCCACTTGAAAGAGTAAGGTAAATCTAAATGTATCGATACAGAAAACATCTTTAAGAAATATTATTAACAGAAAAGTGGCAGAACAATACTATAATCATCACATGGTATGATTCTATTTATTAAAACAAAAAAACCTAGAATGAAAAGAAACAAAAACCAGAAACAAAACATTCTTGCACCTTTGCACTTCAGGTTTGCTCCTTGTGGAAAGTACATTGCACCTTGCAGGTTGAGTCATGTTGCAGTTTATTAGAGCTTCTTGCCAGTAGTACCCAGGTTACTTTCAGGTGGATTCTTGTTCTTTGATTTAAAAAAAAAAATTCCGGGACGCCTGGGTGGCTTGGTCAGTTAAGTGCCTGACTTCGGCCTAGGTCATGATCTCGTGATTCGTGAGTTCGAGCCCCACAACTGGCTTGGTGCTGACAGCTCGGAGCCTGAAGCCTGCTTCCAGATTCTGTGTCTCACTCTGTCTCTGCCCTTCCCCTGCTCATGCTCTGTCTCTCTCTGTCTCTCAAAAATAAATAAATGTTAAAAAAAAAAAAAATTCAGCAAATGAATAGGAATTTGGTACATAAAATAAATTGCGTAATTTGACATCACATAAGTTGGTAAATAAGTTCTTTATCTTTTGGTTTGATTTTTCATAGGGATTTTAGAGTAAAGTCTAAGCATATGACTAAAGGCAAATAGTTTTTTAAAGGTTTTCTCTTCGAGAGATCTATACAGTTATTTTAACCATTCTTGCCTCTACAGAAGAGACGCTCAAACCGCCAAGTTAAGCGAAAAAAATACACAGAGGATCTGGATATAAAGATCACAGATGATGAAGAAGAAGAAGAAGTGGATGTAACTGGTCCAATAAAAACTGAGCCTATCCTCCCTGAACCAGTGCAGGAACCAGATGGCGAGACTTTGCCTTCCATGCAGTTCTTTGTGGTAAGCTGAGAACTTAAGCAATATGAGAGGTTGTCCTTCTCCTCAGAGTCTCTGTTGACTGACTGCATCTTTTGCTACAGGAGAATCCCAGTGAAGAAGATGCAGCCATAGTAGACAAAGTGCTTTCCATGCGGATTGTGAAGAAGGAGGTGAGGCCTTAACCTTTAATGTCAGCTCATAATGCTACATTCACAGACTTTATTTAATGAGCACCTTTGGATGTCAGGATAAATTACTGCAGTGTAATTATGAAATATGGTGGAGGTAAATTAGCTAGAAAATAAGAACTGTTTTCTTGCCTCCTCTTTTGCTTACCTGTTTAAAATGGATGAAGGCTTATTTTTTCCAACTATGAGACCTCTTATATTGAAGTACCAGATTAGTTCTTTAATCCCTCAGTCAGTAATATACTTGGGGCATTGGTATGAAGCTCTACTAGAAGTAGTGGAATTTAAGGGTTATTTCTTTGACAAATGAAGTATTAATAACTCTAATGTTTTTCTTCTCAGCTTCCTTCTGGACAATATACTGAAGCAGAAGAATTCTTTGTCAAGTACAAGAACTAGTATGTGATCCGTGCAAAAAGCTTTTCACCCTAATCTCCACAGGGTTGTAAAAAGTTCTCCTGTATAGTCTTTCCTGGGTGGGAATATATCCCCTTTTTGTAGTCTCCTAGCCTAAATTGTTTTCATTGAGGAAAATGTCTATTCAGAGAGAAATTCAGGAATTGTCATGAATCTTACTATTCCTGGCAGGAAGGTAGGATAAAGGTGATTCCTGATAAAATCTTTTGTGATCCTCTATACCTTAGTCTGACACTAAGACCTTGCTTCTCAGACTGTGGTCCATCAACCAAAAGAATTAGCCTCATTTGGGTGCTTGTTAGAAATGTGTACTTTCAAGCCTGCCCCAGACCAGGTATTCGTGTGCAAAATCAAGTTAAAGAAGCACTAACCTAAGAGACTATCTCCCACTTAAACATGTTGTACTCATTGTGCCTGCTTCTGGCTAATCCCCAAACCTAGCCAACCACCTCTCCTTTCTCACACCATGACTGGCTGTTTCCATCCCCTTCAGCTCCTATCTGCACTGTGAATGGGCTACCATCTCCCAACTAGAGAAGGATAAGAGAATCCATCAAAAACTAAAGCGCTTCAAAACCAAAATGGCTCAGATGAGACACTTCTTCCATGAGGTAATTAGGAATAGGTATTGCCTATCATTTATTTCATAGAAGCATAAATTACTGGAGTCAGCAGTCTTGACTGATTCTTGAAGGTTTATAGTTGCTTTGTGTACGTGGGTATGAAGTCTTAATTTTGATCATTGAACCTTTCTTACTTTATAGCCCCATGCTTTGTTTACCAGGTCTAAATACAGTCTTTGTAAGTTTCTAGAATATTTTAATTTTGACTTGTTCATTATCCATGGAGTATTTTCAAGATGGGTGATAAACTGACCTACAGTCTATTTGAGGCACTCCTAATGTCAGTCTGTGGCAGGCGATGGTATCTGTAGGCATAAGCAAACATGTCGTTAAGAGAGAACACTTATTTTCTATAATTTCTAATCCAGTATATCAAGAAATCGTGATAAAGGAGCTCTAATTTCCCATAGCCATTCTTACTACTGGTTAAACACTGGAGCATTCATAAGGGTCTCTTGAGCCATATTTTAACTCTCCACTTTCCTTTGAAAGCTTTGTGTACACATCCCATTGCCAAACTGCGATTTTTCATCTTTATTATACATACGGTACTAAGTGCCTTGAGAAGACCAATTCCTTTTCAAAGCTTCTTAGAGCTAAAGGGGAAAGGGTCCAGTAGGAAAGGTTGAGGGAAGGAATAATGCAGAGTTTCAGCAGAAAAAGTTCTGCCTGAATACATCTGATAAAGCTAATTTTATACTACCAGGTTTGCCAATAAATGAGTTATTTCTCACATCACCTAGAGATGGCAAGTAGGACCATTTAGGTTTTATAATTTCTTTTTATATGAAAATAATTGGGTTGTGTTTTTTGTCTTTTTTTTTTTTAATGTTTATTTTTTTATTTTGAGAGTGAGAGGGAGCAGGGGAGGGGCAGAGAGAGTGACAGAAAATCCTATGCAAGCTCTGCACTGTCAGTGCAAAGCCTGATGCAGGGCTCAAACTCACAAACCTTGAGATCATGACCTGACCCAAAATCAAGAGTCAGACACTTAATTAACTGAGCCACCCAGGTGTTCCTTCATCTTTGTTCTTTTAATGCCTAATTTGTGAAATGTACAATGAAATTGTAATCCCATTCCAGCTGTACATTAGTACAATTGTGATTGTTGAACCAACTCTATGAACTTATATGCCAATTAAATCTCCATATGTAGGTAGGCTATTTAACCAAATCAGTCATTCATTTATTCGTCATTTATTATGTGCCAGTCTCTATGGAGAACAAACCAGACATGGTTTGTGTTCTTATCCACCTCACTGTCTAATTGGGAGAGAGAGAGTAAAAAATAATTCAAATCATGATAAGTGCCAAAAAAGAGCACAAGGAGACGTAACGGGTGGGAAAACGCCTACTTTGGATAATTAGGGAAGACTTCTCTGAGAATTCAATTGTGAATAGGAGCAAGGACATGAACCCACGTAAATAGTATTGCTGGCATGGGAATCAGCATATGTGAAAGCCCTGAAACAAGCTGAGGAACTAAAAGGACAGTGGAGTTGATGAACAAAAGAGAATGAATGGCCCAAAATGAAATCAGAAATTTAGGCAAGCAGGTGCTTACAGATCTTCTAAGCACAGTTTGGTTTTAGTTTTGTTTACAAATGAAAATGATTAAATCATTTAAAGCAGGTCAAAGACATAATGCAATGTTCACTTTTATTTGTTTTTGAGAGAGAACACAAGCAGGGAAGGGACAGAGAGAGAGAGGGAAACACAGAATCCAAAGCAGGCTCCAAGCTCTGAGCTGTCAGCATAGAGCCTGATGCGGGGCTTGAACTCACGAACCAGGAGATCGTGACCTGAGCCTAAGTCGGACGCTTAACCGACTGAGCCACCCAGCTGCCCCGCAGTGTTCACTTTTACACAATCACTTACAACTTTGGAGAATGGATTGAAGAGAGTACAGTAAACAATATGGAAGCAGTTGAAGTTTTCTAGATAGGAAGTATCACAGCTTGGAATAGTGTGGTTTCACGTGGAGAGAATGGATAGATTAGAATTGACAGGGCTTGGTGTGATGGCAGGTTTGTGGTCTGAGCAAATGGGTTGAGGTGAGATCATTTATTGAATTATGGAAGATTTTAGAAGCAGCCAATTTGGGAGAAATCAGTTAGTTTAGATTATGTTAACCTTAAAATTCCTTAACACATCTGTAGTTAAGCAGAAAGATATTCAGATCTGAATTTTTTTAGGCTGCAATTAAAATTTTGAGTTTATCAGCATATAAAATAGTTATTAAAACCTTAATGATGATTAAAGTTCCCTCAGGGGCAGGGAGGATTTCTGTCCATAGTTCTGTATTTTCTTATAGAAAGTTCCTTCTCTAATAGAATGGGTGTGAGCTCAGAACCAGTGCTTAAAGAATTCCCCAAAATTTACTTATTTGTTTAAAAAAAATTTTTTTTAATGTTTATTATTTTTGAGAGAGAGAGAGACAGAGAGCAAGCAGGGAAGGGGCAGAGAGAGAGGGAGACACAGAATCGGAAGCAGACTCCAAGCTGTGAGTTGTCAGCACAGAGCCTGATGTGGGGCTCGAACTCAGACCATGAGATCATGACCTGAGCTGTAGTCAGTCGCCCAACTGACTGAGCCACCCAGGTGCCCCTTATTTGTTTGCTTTTAGAGAATTCTCCCAAATTTCAAGGTCTGGGTGAAGGAGAAGGAATTGTATGCCAGAGTTACAGGAGAAAGATTAGGAAAAGATATGTCACAAGAAGCACTGGCAACAAGTGTCTGAAGAAAGAAGAGTTTTTTCCTTAAAGTTTCTTTGAGATCTTTGGAGCCGTGGGTTATATATTTTCATATACCATCCAGAGTCGGATGCCAGTGACTTAGAAGAAAAAGAACCAAAGTGATTGAAAATTGGCCAAAACAAAAACCAGAACCAAAATAAAGGGCGGGTGGGGGGGGTGCTACTGATGAGACTATGGTGTCTCAGCAAATCCCAGGGAAGGGAGTGCTTAATGGAGAGAATTAGGAATTGTGGAATGCTTTTCAGAGGTAAAGCGAACTGGGGACAAAACTATTTCATTGTATTTGGCAATTTGGAGATCATTAATGACCTTGACAAAAATAAGTAATTCAGTTGTGTGAGGAAAGTGGACGGAAGAGTGGAATGGATGGGCAGGGAAGGTGATGACATGGAGATACCTTGTGTTTAAACCAGTTGGGAAAAATTGGCTATGAAGCAGAACAGAAAAATCATTACAGGGAGATGAAGAGTAATTTAAGATGTGCCTTAATAGAGAATATCCATGTGTTTGTGGGAATGATCCAGTAGAGAGGGATTAAGAAGGTGAGAAGGGATGGAATCCAGACCACATATGGAGAGAATGGCCGCTCTTAGGAGACTTGCTCTGGTAATAGGTGAGAGGATAGGTGCAGGCTCAGGTAAGTTTTTAGAATTTGATACTGTGAAATTTGGGATCTCCCTTCTGAAGACTTCTTTTAAAAAAAAAAAGGTTTTTTTTGAAATAGGATCATCAAAGTAAAGGTGGGGTGGAAGGTTGGGTCTATTGGACAATGATCTTTTGGTCTTACTGTTTGTTTGATAACTCCTTTAGGATGAAGAGCCCTTCAATCCTGACTATGTAGAGGTGGATAGGATATTGGATGAGTCTCACAGCATTGACAAAGATAATGGGGAGGTAAGTTGAGGCATGGAAGAACATGAAAGGTCTTAGATTTCTGCTGGTCTGCTTGCCCATCTTTTATTTTTCAGATATGGCTAAAAAAATCCCTGGGACAAAGAGGTATTTTTGAGTTTTTCTGAGAGCTCTTTGGAATGAAATTGGGAAGATTAAGGGAGTAGGGAGAGAGGCTAAAAGGAAAGCTTTCCATAAAATCAAACATTTGAGAGCTATATTTATAAGTACCAAGAGCTGTATGAACAAGTACTCATTCACCTTGATCTCATTTTCTCTCAGATTTTATATGGGAGACCCCTGACATTCAGTTGAGGGTGAGAGAAGGGGAGAGCAGTAGAGATACTTCACAAATCTTCATAGTTATAAATGTAAAAATACCTGTGCAGACTCTTAGCTTTCTTCATGTTGTTGAGAATTACTAAGTTTTTAAAAATTTTTTAATGTTTTTATTTATTTTTGAAGGAGAGAGAGAGCATGAGCAGGGGAGGAGCAGAGAGAGAGAGAGAGAGGGAGACACAGAATTCGAAGCAGGCTCCAGGCTCTGAGCTGTCAGCACAGAGCCCAATGCAGGACTCAAACTCACAAAATGTGAGATCATGACCTGAGCAGAAGTTAGACGCTTAACCAGCTGAGCCACCCAGTTGCCCCAGAGAATTACTGATTTTTTAAAATGTTTATTTATTTATTTTGAGAGAGTGAGTGTGTGTGAGCAGGGGAAGGGCAGAAAGAAAGGGAGAGGGAGAGAATCCCAAGCAGGCTCCATTCTGGGAGCGCAGAGCCCCACACAGGGCTCTTTGTCCCATGAGCCAGTTGCGAGGGCTCAACATGGGGCTCAATATTACGAAACTGCGAGATCATGACCTGAGCCCAAATCAAGAGTCAGACACTTAACGGAGTCACCCAGACACCCCAGAGAATTACTTATTTGGTGAACTTACCATCAATTAATGCGTTTTGATTTATCATTAAAACTGATTTGAATCTGTACTTTTTTTTTAATGTTTACTTTTGAGAGAGAGAGAGCCGCAGGGGAGGGGCAGAGAGAGAGGGCAACAGAGGATCTGAAGCAGGCTCCACACTGACAGAGAACCCAGTGTGGGGCTCCAGCCTATGAACGATGAGATCATGACCTAAGCCAAAGTTGGACACTCAACCAGGTGCCCCTGAATCTATACTTTTAAACAGAATGTGGGATTCCCTTCCCACAGATTCAGATTCAGTAGGTCTAGGGTGGGACCCAGAGATCTGTATTTTTAAGTTCGTTCTCCAAGGGATTCTCAGGCATAGCTTCATTGGGAATCAGAGCACTAAAGCTCTGTTAGCAGATTTTACACATGCTAAAACACTTGCTAATACAGATTCATAAATTACTTTTTTCATTTTCCAAGGAAGAATTGTAAAGATCTAAGCCACCAGTGAATTGAACATCCTCTCTTAATTTTTTTGAAACTTACTTAGACTGTGAACAACCATTCCCTTAGAACTTAGTGCTTTCTTTTCACTTTAAGTAGCAGTTTTGGTTTGCTTTGTACGGCCATATTTCATAAAGTTTTTATCACGTCTGACAGTTACTGCTTACCCAGTGACGAGTACAGAACCACAGAACCTTGTTAAGATGTCAGTGCCAGGTGGTGAGCTGGGCCCACTCACAAGTTAAGTGACATGTTTCTATACACCACCCTTACAGGACCTAAAAACTAAAGTCTTCCCTCTGTAAAATTCCAAGTTTATTGTATAAGCCTTTAGAGTCACTCAGAACCTTAGATGTCCAAGACCTATTACAGTTCACTATGTCTTCATATCCTAATAGGCATCCTCAGATAACATAGTCTGCTTTTGGGGGTAGGGGTGGGAGTTACTGTTTGTTGTTCATTTGTGGGAGGTGAGTGGGAAACCAACCCAACTATTAGAAAGGACAGGTTAGCTGCTATTAAATTCTTCTCATCATTTTCAGGATCTCAGTCTTCTTAGCCTTGAAAATCTTGTGCTCTCTATCAACATACTTAACTCTTCCAGAAGTAATTGGTCTTTGGTCCCTTTGGACTGTGTTGGAAATGGCAAGACAGAAGAAAATGTTTTAGTTCCCTGGTAAAACTTTTGCTGCCAGTATTGGATATCATCCTATATACCCATTTCCCTCCATCCCCAAAATAAGTTTGCTTTGTCATCCTCTGTACATTACCTAATAGTGGAAATAAGTATTATAAATAATAAAGTATTTGGGACAGTAAATTATGATGCTGGAAATGTGTGAGCTGGACAAATGGCTTTATGTAGAAGGTGACCTGAGTCACTATAATAAAGGAAAGGAGCAACTAAATTAATTCTGGGGATCCCATGATCTGTGACTCTGTTGAGGTACTTAGATATAATCTTCAAATTTCTTGCTGTTTTGAGGGGTATTCTGTGAATTGATCATAGAGATTACTGTTGATTACATTAGGCCCAATATAAAGCTTTTTGTTTGTTTTGGTTTTTGTAGGGAGGGAGGGAGGGAGGGAGGGAATCCCAAGCAAGCTCTCTGCCAACAGTGCAGAACCCGATGTAGGGCTCAAACTCATGTACCAGATCATGACCTGAGCTGAACTTGGATGCTTAACCGACTGAGCCACCCAGGTGTCCCAGCACTAGGCCCAATCTAATTCTTGTTTCATATAAGCCAGAAATGGAAATGCAGTCAGTGCAAAGATCATCTTGAGTAGTGAGAAGAGCCATTTTACCATAGGTCACTGCCCATCCCTTGCAGTAGAACACCTACATAGAGCACAGTACTGTAGGTGGAGCTTCAGCATTTGCCCTTCCTCTTCTCTCTTCTTACCTGTCCTCAGTGATAGCTCTTCTAGTTCTCTCCTAGCTCACAAGGGAATCTCTTTACCACCATATGACTACTCTTTGACGTAGCGTCTACACTCAGAGCTACAGAAGCTCCGAAGCCCAGTGATTTCAGCCCTGCTTTTCTCTTACGGGTTTAATATGTTCCTCGCTTAGAAAAGTAGCTTGGCTTCCACTCTTCCACTGTATTAAATTTGGTCCCAGGACACTAGTATGGAGCCAGAGGTCTATCTTTTTTTTTTTTTTTTTTTTTTTTTCCAACGTTTATTTATTTTTGGGACAGAGAGAGACAGAGCATGAACGGGGGAGGGACAGAGAGAGAGGGAGACACAGAATCGGAAACAGGCTCCAGGCTCTGAGCCATCAGCCCAGAGCCTGACGCGGGGCTCGAACTCACGGACCGTGAGATCGTGACCTGGCTGAAGTCGGACGCTTAACCGACTGCGCCACCCAGGCGCCCCCAGAGGTCTATCTTTTAATTTCAACCTAAGTAACATAATACAGGGGAGAAAAAAAAAAAAAAAAAAAATATATATATATATATATATATATATATATGTATATATATGTATATATTTGGCATTTGCTTGGTTGATGAGCATAATGTTTCAGTGCTTAGTGTTCTAGAAACTACTGGTAGAACTTTGCCTTTTAGAATAGATTCTGATAAATTGCTGCAAAAATCATCAAAGCCATGAATAGTACATGCATCTTTTTTTTTTTCTAGTACTTTTTAGTATTAACACCTTGTGATCTGACTCGATAGTCAAATTCTTATCCTTTGATTACAGCAGAGAACACAAAATCAGTTCATTAAGCCTTTAGCTTCTTCTCTCCTAGCCTGTAATTTACTACCTGGTGAAATGGTGCTCTCTGCCCTACGAGGATAGTACGTGGGAGCTGAAAGAGGATGTTGATGAGGGCAAGATTCGAGAATTTAAACGGATCCAATCAAGGCACCCAGAACTCAAAAGAGTGGTAAGTATATTTGCATTTAGAGTGTAAAGCCCACATAGGTAATGATGTAATTTTTTATTGATAGAAGCTTATGTTGTTTAGCTTTTTATCATGGACACTTTCAAACATACAAAAGTTAAAGAAATGTTACAATGTACATTGTGAAGAAATGTTACAATGTACCCATCACCCAACTTTTAACAATTAATGATAGCTGATTTTTCATGTATTTCTCTATCTACTCATTTTCCTGTTTCCCAATTTATTTTAAAGAAAATCCCAGATTCCTTTATTTCATCCATAAATATTTTGGTGTTTATGTCTAAAGGATAAATAATACCATTTTTACACCTAAGAAAATTTAACCATTTCTCAATATCATCAAATAACCAATCGTTATATGAATTTCCCTGATTGTCTTCTAATGTTAAATTGTTTGAATTGGATTCAGAATAAAGGTCTATATATTACTGTCAGTTAATGTGTCTCAGATCTCTCTTAATTATAGTTCCTCCTGTCTCTCCTTTCCCATCTTTGCAGTTTCTCTTGAAGAAATCAGGTGGTTTGTTCTCTAGGGTTTCCATGGTCTGAAGTTTGCCGGTTGCATTTCCCTCGGTACCTTCTAACGTGTTCTCTGGCCCTTATATTTTACATAAATGGTTAGATACAGACCAGTGCTGTCCACTGGAACTTTTTAGCGCTGTGCTAACATAGTAACCACTAGCTACATTGCAAACTTTCAGTAGTCACAGGTGGCTAGTGGCAGATATAAAATATTATCATTATAGACAGTTCCATTACAAACTACTATTCTAGAAGCTTGATCAGGTGGGGAAGGGAGATGACCAGATCTACTTAATAGATGGTTCTATCAGGTTGTCTTTTGTGATATTATTAGCCATTTATGATCATTGCCTTGGTCTGTTTTTTTTTGTTTTGTTTTTTTAATGTTTATTTTTTTTGAGAGATGGAGTGTAAGTGGGGAGGGGCAGAGAGAGGGAGACACAAAATCTGAAGCAGGCTCCAGAGTCTGAGCTGTCAGCACAGAGCCTGAAGTGGGGCTCAAACTCAAAAGCCACGTGATCATGACCTGAGCTGAATTCGGACACTTAAACCGACTGAGCCACCCAAGCGCCCCTGCCTCGGACTGTTCTTTAAGGATTCAGAATGATGATACTTTAATTGAACAATCTTCATTTATTAGCCAGAATTTTCTATAAAATAAGACTCACCTACTGTTTGGTCACTCTGAGGTACAGATTGTATAAGAAAGGCGGATAAATGCTTTATTTTCTTTATTTTCCAGTTTTCAAAATAACAAGGTAGTTCTCTAGCATCCTTCAGAAGTGATCAATGGATTTTTTTCTCTTTTCGTTTTCCTTTTTTTTTTTTTTTTAAGTTTTTTAAACTTACGTTATGAACTCATGAATTTGAATATATTTAAGATGCTTTTAATTCACATTTTTGAATTGATTTTAGGTACTAGAACTGCCTGGGGCATTTGCCTAGTTTTGTTAATATCTTCACCCCACTAATTGAAATTTTCTCTTTTGTAGAATCGTCCACAGGCAAGTGCCTGGAAGAAGTTAGAGCTGTCACATGAGTATAAAAACAGAAACCAGTTACGGGAATATCAGTTGGAAGGGGTCAACTGGCTGCTCTTTAATTGGTATAACAGGTATAGAAAAGAGTGGGCCCATGAAATGTAGGCTTGGTCTGGGATGATTTTTATTAATTTTCTGTTGAAACAGTTTCTTTTTACTCTTTTGTTATGTACTTTTAAAAAGATGGTATCTTTTAACATGCTTTTCTTTTTCCATGGTGAATCTTCAGGCAAAACTGCATCCTGGCTGATGAGATGGGATTGGGCAAAACTATCCAGTCCATTGCCTTTTTGCAGGAGGTATATAATGTGGGCATTCACGGACCCTTCCTGGTCATTGCTCCACTGTCCACAATTACTAACTGGGAGCGAGAATTCAATACATGGACAGAAATGAACACTATTGTATACCATGGCAGTCTGGCTAGCCGTCAGATGATTCAGCAATATGAAATGTACTGCAAAGATTCACGGGTGAGTGGCATATCATGGGAATGTAATGGTTTGGAGAGAGTAGGCCAAGGTAGCTGGTATTTTAGAGGCTTTTCTATGAATAAAAGACTTTTAATGAGGTTTTCTTAGGTGATTTATGGCATTTTGTCTAGATTACATGAGGAATTTTTTTCACTTTTGCTCTTTTTATCCAGTGAACATTTTGATCCAGTGGGAGTTCTGGCTTCATTTATGAATACTTAGATTTTAAATAGAATTTTACCAGTATTGATAACTTTTAATTAAGAAAGAATGGAGGTGGTGAGCTTAGGCCATTTCCTTTCTTTTTCTTAAGTCTACTAAAATTTTCATCAAGATCGATTCCTGTTTCTATATAAATTTTAAAATAAAAATTTGAGCTATTCATCCTTTCTTAGTTGTATTTTGCTGCTATTTTGTTAAACTGATTCTCCTGTCCATTTTTAGATAGTAACAGATATTACCTATTTCACTTTCAGTTTTGTCTTGTATGTTTCAACGGTGCCTGACCTTTGTGGATTTCATTGTTAACTATCAAAAGATCTAGGTTTTGAGATACATGAACTAGGCATACAGCAGAGTCAAAAATGTCCAGCTTCATTCAGTGAGGTCTGTCATTTTCTCAAGAAACTGAATGTGTTGAAGAGACATTGTATCTTACATTCAGTGATTTGGCATTATTTATCATGAAGATAAACAGCAGCATAGGTGGGTGGTGGTGCAGTTTGTATTTCCTGTTGAGCCTGCCTGAATATAGAAAAGAGAATGTGTAATTCAGAAGAGGTCCCTGTTTAGGTTCATGGTAGGCCTTTTCTTAACTATTGCTTTCGTGCTTAGGGGCGCCTCATCCCAGGTGCATACAAGTTTGATGCCTTGATCACCACTTTCGAGATGATTTTGTCAGACTGTCCTGAGCTTCGTGAGATTGAATGGCGTTGTGTCATCATTGATGAGGCCCATCGGCTAAAGAACCGTAACTGCAAGCTGCTTGATAGCCTCAAGCACATGGACTTGGTGAGTTCTTCACATTGACTCATGGGCAAAAACACCTGAAATTAAAATAACCCTAATTCTCTGTGGAATTAATATAACTTTAATTACCAGAGAAGAAAAAAGAATCCCAATCCTGGTATTGGGTGGTGGGTATGACCTATGGGAGTGGACACCTGAAAGTCTTGTAAGAGTCCTGTATATTTTAGAATTGGAAGGTAATTGTATGTTAGTGGTTTTTAACCAGGTGGAGAGGCGGGATACTGTATTAGTTACCTCGTACTGCATAACAAATACCCTAAACGTTAGTGGCTAACAACTAATATTTTTTATGATTTTCTAGCCCAGCAACTTGGGCTGTGTTTGGCTAGACCATTACTTTGGTGATCTTGCCTGTAGTCAGTAATGTGGCTACAGCTGGCAATTGGTGGGCTCTTGGGTCATCTTCTATATGACCTGTTATCCTTCAGTAGGCCAGATGTTGCTTCTTTACATGGTAGAGTCAGGGCAGTGTCCAGAGAGGGCAAAGGCAGAAGTTGCAAGGCCTTTGAGTTATAGGCTCTGAAACTCACACAATATCACTTCTGCTACATTCTCTTTGTCAGAGCAAGCCACAAGGCAAGCCCAGATTCAAGGGGTGAACCTTGATAGGAGGAACTACAAAGAATTAATGGCCATATTTAATCCAGCACAGGTACATTCCCTAGAGGGGGACATATTAGGATATCTGTGGGGATTTGAGCGTGGAAAGGCATATGTAATTGAAAAAATAAATATTTTGAATATTTCTTTGTTTGCTCATAATCATGTTTAAGTTAATTCTTGTTAAATATCAAGGTGTTTTTTTTTTTTTTTTAATGTTTTATGTTTATCAAAAGAGGGAGCAAGAGTGAAAGAAAAGTTAAGATAGTAATCTGGTCCATTCCCATAATTATACAGATAAAGAAATTAACGCTTAAGTTATATGCTTGATAGAAAACCCCAGATGTCCTTTGTGTTTTTGAGTTTTATCATTTTTTTGTTTTCTCCATTTCTAGGAACACAAAGTGTTACTCACAGGAACACCATTGCAAAATACCGTGGAGGAACTGTTTAGCTTGCTTCATTTCTTGGAACCTTCACAGTTTCCTTCAGAATCAGAGTTCCTCAAGGACTTTGGGGATCTCAAGACAGAGGAACAGGTAGGAATGTATCTGGACAAAAAAGGTAAAGTGTGTAGTAGGCACGCATGTACTGTCATAGGCCGTGAGGGCCTTTTTGAACTTACAACCTCGTGCCTGCATCATTTGTGGCATTGTGCAAAATCTACATTTCTCATAGTGGAAAACTCATGTTTTTTTCATGTTTCCAAGTAACGTAAGCATGTTTGTCCTCATAGTTTTTATTTCTTTTCTCTCTGTATTGGGCACAGGTTCAAAAGCTACAGGCCATTCTCAAGCCAATGATGCTGAGAAGACTCAAGGAGGATGTTGAAAAAAACCTGGCACCCAAACAGGAAACTATTATTGAAGTAGAGCTGACCAACATCCAGAAGAAATACTACCGGGCTATTTTGGAGAAGAATTTCTCCTTCCTTTCCAAAGGGGCAGGTCACACTAACATGCCTAATCTGCTCAATACAATGATGGAGTTGCGCAAATGCTGCAACCACCCATATCTCATCAATGGTGAGAGAGCTCCTGGAGAATACTGCATTCCTCTGTCGCCTGTGTTTCCTTTCTAACGATACTCCTCAGGAACTGTGGATACGTTGACTGACTCAGCCTAAGTTGGGGAGAGAGAGGGGTTCTTTTAAAGCAACTCTTATGTGAAATGTCTTTCGCTAGTTCTTCCCCCTTCATCCTGCATAATCTTAAATTATATGAAATTTGCTGTTTAGAATTTCATGAACAAGAACTCAAGTCATTCTGTCCTTTGGAGAAATGTCCCCACTGGTACTCCATTTTGTAGTTTCTGATTTGGGTGCCAGTGGGATGGTAATAGTTGTTAGCATGTACTGTCCTAGTTCTAGTCCACATATTTATGTATGTTTTACCCAATTACAATCTTAAGTCCTGATTGATTTGCAGTATTTTGTATGACACAGTCGAAGATTATTTAGGATGTTTTGGGTGCTGAAATTCTCTGTGAGAAAAATGTTTATCTTAAGTCAGATAACTTTTCTTGGCTTCCTTATCTCAGTTAAGTAAACTACAGCCTTAGCATGTTTCTCTGGATCTCACCATCAAGTTTGATTTTTCTTTCGGCAGGTGCAGAAGAAAAAATCCTGACAGAATTTCGAGAAGCTTGCCATATTATACCTCATGACTTCCACTTGCAGGCTATGGTTCGTTCAGCTGGCAAATTGGTTCTTATTGACAAGTTGCTTCCAAAACTTAAAGCTGGTGGCCATAAGGTTCTGATCTTCTCCCAGATGGTACGCTGTCTAGATATCCTAGAGGATTATCTAATTCAGAGGAGGTGAGAAAAGAATCATACCTTGCCTTGTGTTTAGTGTAGCTTCGTAAAGCTGCAAAGAGTAGGAGGGTCTGGGTTTAATAAAGTCGGTTAGGACTGGGATAAAAGAAGTATTTAAGATTCCTACTCTCAACTCTCTGATAAAGTTTGGGTCAACTAGAGATACAGAGATACTGATATTGATCCTAGTCTGCTTTTTGGTCTCTTTTTTCTGCTTACCAATTAAATTTTTTTCTGTGATTGTCGCACAGGTACTTATATGAGCGTATTGATGGGAGAGTCAGAGGTAACCTTCGACAGGCAGCTATTGACCGCTTCAGCAAGCCTGACTCAGACCGTTTTGTCTTTTTGCTATGCACCCGGGCTGGTGGACTTGGTATTAATCTCACAGCTGCTGATACCTGCATCATCTTTGATTCAGACTGGAATCCACAAAATGACCTGCAGGTAGAGGAAATCATTGTCTTAGGGACGAACCACCTAATGTAAGAGGTTTTCCAACAGGATCAAGATCTCATAGAAAGACTTTCTTTCAAAGAGTATGGCATTGTTTATTTGGTTTAAAGGTGGCAGTCTCCATCAGCAAACCGTCAGTAAATGTTTTGGGCTTTACAGACCATACGGTGTCTGTTGTAACTACTTAGCTCTGCTCTTGAAGCACAAAAGCAGCCATAGACAACATGGAAATGAGCGGGCGGGTTTGCGTTTCAGTAAAACTTTATTAACGGAAACAGGTGGCTGGGTAAACTATAGCTTGCTGACTCCTGTTGTGTTTGGTGGGGCAGTCATTTCATCTTGAAATTGACTTTTGGTTTTGAGTTGATCTCATGGCTGCATTATAGATGTGAATTGGTATTTTGAATTCTTCCCACCCCAATTTTATGTTATCTTTGCCCTTTCTTTCCATTTCTTTTTAACCAGGCGCAGGCACGATGTCATCGAATTGGGCAGAGCAAAGCTGTGAAGGTGTACCGTCTCATCACTCGTAATTCTTATGAGAGAGAGATGTTTGATAAGGCTAGCCTTAAGTTGGGATTGGATAAAGCTGTGCTTCAGTCCATGAGTGGTCGGGATGGCAACATTACTGGAGTGAGTTCTCTTAGTCTGTGGATACATTTGTAGCAGGTCATAGCAATAGAGGGAGGCAAAGCTATTTTGCACAGGAATCTGACCACCATGTTTGATTTCTCAAGTCTTATTTCTTAAAATGTAATAAACTAAATTATTATGATATGGTTAGGTAGTGCTCTTAGTAGTTTTTTCATCTTACTGTTGGGTTTTGCAGATCCAGCAGTTCTCCAAGAAAGAGATTGAAGATCTCTTAAGAAAAGGAGCATATGCAGCCATAATGGAAGAAGATGATGAGGGCTCCAAGTTTTGTGAAGAAGACATTGACCAGATCTTGTTAAGACGAACCACAACCATCACCATTGAGTCTGAAGGAAAGGGTTCTACCTTTGCCAAGGTATGTTCTGTCTGTGCCAAATGCTAGAGAAGCAGAGGTAGAGACAGGAATTTTTAGAATTTAAATATATTTTTTAAATACAGTTACTGGTTTCACTTGCTCAAAAAAGTGTTATGTCAACTTTACTTTGTTCCTCCCTCACTAGGCAAGCTTTGTTGCTTCTGAAAATAGAACTGATATTTCTCTGGATGACCCCAACTTTTGGCAAAAGTGGGCCAAAAAGGCTGACCTGGACATGGATCTACTGAACAGCAAGGTAAGCTTCCTTTTCTTTACGGAAGCAGTGTTTCAGGAGCCTTTGTAGCTGCTCCGATTCTTTGATGCTGGCCTTCATTTATGATGGTGTATTGTATATAAGAGCCATTGTAAAAACTTTCTGCATATGAGGCCCCAGAAAACTACTTAGATATCTACCACTTACTTTTGCTTCCTGAGTCCCTATAGATTATTTTGCATGTCCTAAAAAAAAAATCTCTTTTTGAGTATCTACAGATGTTATATCCATAATTGTCTTAATTCCTTTCCCATAATCCTATCTTGAACAGAGTTACTCTTCTGCTTCTGTTCTCTGTATAGAATAACTTGGTGATTGACACACCTAGAGTACGAAAACAGACCCGGCACTTCAGCACCCTGAAAGATGATGACCTAGTGGAATTCTCTGATTTGGAAAGTGAAGATGATGAGCGGCCACGCTCTCGCCGACACGACCGTCATCATACCTATGGGCGCACTGACTGTTTTCGGGTGGAAAAGCACCTCTTGGTATATGGGTAAGAACCCGTCTTGCCATTAGAGGTAGTGGATTTTAATCCTGCTAGACACTCGGTTTGCCTTTCAGATTGGAAGCTCTGACCAAAGAGGGGATAATGGGAAAAACTTTATTCTGTTAAGATGTTTTCCCCAGATCTTTTCCTCTCCCATCTTTTGGAAGTCCCCAGGAAAATATTAACACAATTTTCTGTTTTTCTAGTTGGGGACGGTGGCGAGATATCTTGTCTCATGGACGCTTCAAGCGACGTATGACTGAACGAGATGTGGAGACAATTTGCCGGGCCATCCTTGTTTACTGTCTTCTACATTATCGTGGGGATGAAAATATCAAAGGCTTCATTTGGGACTTGATTAGCCCTGCTGAAAATGGCAAGACAAAAGAATTGCAGAATCATTCAGGTAATTATCAACTCTTTACTGTTTATCTTTCTATAGATCACCTAATCCTTTTCAGGTCCAAGGGTTTTTCTCAATCCAAGTCTTTAATGTCTCCCCTTTCCCAGGTCTGTCTATCCCTGTGCCACGTGGACGCAAGGGGAAAAAAGTAAAATCACAAAGCACTTTTGATATCCATAAGGCAGATTGGATCCGGAAATATAATCCTGATACCCTGTTCCAGGATGAGAGTTATAAGAAGCATTTGAAACATCAGTGTAACAAGTAAGGATGGAAATTAACAAAGACTAAAGCATTTTCCACCCCAAAGTTTCTGTGTTATTACTGACCTGGCTCTTCTTCCCTCACTTGTAGGGTGCTATTGCGGGTACGGATGCTCTATTATCTAAGGCAGGAGGTTATTGGAGACCAGGCAGAGAAGGTGTTAGGGGGTGCCATTGCCAGGTAAAGTTATGGTACATTTTTCTTTATGCCTTGCCTTATACCAGAAAAGATTGGTTTATTTATTTCATTCTGTACTGTCTTTGGGATAACTGATAATTAAGAAAGTATGTCACTTCTTTAATCTTATGCTTGATACCAGTGGAAGGAAATAGGCAGATCCGTGAGCATTTAAGTTAATGGATAAAAGAAGATACCTATAATAATCTTCCCAAGGATTGTTATTTAATTCTCTGCATTGCTGTGTTGACTCTGCTGTCTTCTACCTTTAGTGAGATTGACATATGGTTCCCAGTAGTGGATCAGCTGGAGGTTCCAACAACATGGTGGGACAGTGAGGCTGACAAGTCCTTGCTCATTGGAGTCTTTAAGCATGGTAGGTACCTTTTTTTAGTCTGTTTATTTCCTTTTGTAGACTTACGTCCACAGATGGAACATGTAGCGTAAAATGCTTATGGCCAGTACCTGAGTTATCTGATTGGTTTTCAATAAAATTACGTTTGAATAAGAAACTAGTTCTTAAATATCCAGAGCAAAGCATTTCGTTCCTATAAATAGATGTTCAGAAAGACCAGATGGATAGTTAAATCCCAAGGTAGGGAGTCTCCCATCTGTTCCCTAATCAGTGTTATCAATTTGTATGTTGTGGTATCTTAGTTAAGCTTCCACAGTTCAGGGGAGGTAATATATGCCCACTCCTACTAATAATAAACACGTTTAATTTGTATGAAAGTGTTCTACTTATGTAACATCCTATTTGTCTAAATGTTCAACAGTCACTCTGATGAAGGTATGAGCTACAGTGAAACAAAATGGAGTACAAAAAGGAAGAGTACTCCCTTTTCAGTCTTGCCTAATAACAAATCCTAGGTATTAAAAGCAGTGAGTGCTAACTTCCAGCCCAGTGACTTAGTGAATTAGAATATCACTTTTTTTTTTTTTTAAACTATTCTGGGGTCACCTGGGTGGCTCCAGAGGTTAAGCATCAGGCCCTTGGTTTCGGCTCAGATCATGATCTCATGGTTCGTGAGTTCAAGTCCTGCGTCGGGCTCTGTGATGACAGTGCAAAGCCTGCTTGGGATTCTCTCCTCTCTCCCTCTCTCCTTCCCTCCCTCCCTCCCTCCTTCCCTCTGCCCCTTACCCGCTCCTGTGCTCTTGCTCTCTTTCTCAAAATAAGTAAACCTAAAAGAAATTGAAAATGTTTTTCTGTTTATTTCTTTAACATAAAAGTAATGGCACTTAATCAACATGTTTTTGAGATGTTTTAAGGGATCAGAAAAACTGAACACTTTCTAATCGTAGATTTACTTGTGAGACAAAGAGGTTTAGATGAGTCCAAACATCCTGAAATATATTCATGGACTCATTCATTCATTCTCTGTTCATCAGACATTCAGTGCCTGTTTGTTTACAGGTGTTTCTTGTCCTTCATTCAAAAATGTGTGACCTAGCCCTAAATTATTTTACTTTTTCAGTTTCCCCATGTAGTTAGTATTTTCTATTATGAGCAAAGTAGCTCAGATAGTTCAATTATTTCAGCACCCTTTAGGCAAAATTAATCTCTTATTTTCTTCAGCTTAAGACCCTTTTTCTTCTAGGCTATGAGAAATACAATACTATGAGGGCAGATCCAGCCTTATGCTTCCTGGAAAAGGCTGGTCGACCAGATGACAAAGCCATTGCAGCAGAACATCGAGTATTGGATAATTTCTCTGACATAGTGGAAGGGTAAGCACTGGTGTTTAATTGTCTTGAAGTTCTGAATCTACCCCATGAAGCCTATTAGTTGCTTATGCTAAGAGACAACATAACTGTAGCCTTGACTGAACCCATTAGTATTCTTAATGATGGTTATACTCATTAATGATAAATTCTTAACAAAGAGTGGGATTAGCAGAAAGGATTCCATAAACTAGGCTAAAACCACACATTGCCATAAGATGCCACTAAGGGTGAAAATTAACGTTACTCCTAAACGGCTTATTTGACATTCTGTTCAGTTTTCTTGCAACACTTTTCTGTGTAGCCACAGCTGACAGGACAATTGATTCTCTTGAAAGATAATAGCCATGCAACTCTCCTACGCCACTTATGTGGTTAGCGCCTCAGGAGATTTTACCCCTGGTTCATCATCTCTCAGTGGTAGCTGACACATACAGGCATAGATTCTGGATACGTGCCTCGATGATGAATTGCCATGCTAATACTGAGTCACCAGGTGGGGCAGTGTTGCCCTGGTTTGGGTGCCAGTGAGTTTAACAAAACTTCTCACATGGAGACCTGAGGGGCATGTTCAGTAGTTGGCTTAGTTCATGAATACCCATTCCATGTACTCTTCTGCAATTGAGAGATTTCTCTGATGATCACAACCTTAGTTTGTTTAGTGCAGAACACTCAAAGGAAATTGGGTCAGTTATTCATTGCAAATCATGTATTATGTCACCCTTCCACTCAGTAGAGCAAAGTAAAACAAGCAAACATGGACTATTCAAATGTAATAATTAAAGTAAATAGGAAGGATGGGAAGAATGGGTAAAGAATAAAAAAGGCTATCAAGAGAAAGGAAATATGCTGGTTAAAGTGTTTTGTTTCAGATGTGAGCAATTTAGAATGACACTTTGTCAGTTTCTCCCAGTTCTTTGTCCTGTTGGGTGTTGTACCTAACTTTCTCAGATCTTAGCACCTGGCTGCCATTCCTTTAAGCATGAAAGAAAAGACTGCTTCATGCTAGATTATACATTTGGCTAGGTCTTCATCCTAAATTGCTTGTAGTGAAGGAAGATACATTCTTGTGTTGTTTTTTTTCATGCTTTTGAATAATTTTAGGGTTGACTTTGATAAGGATTGTGAAGATCCTGAATACAAACCACTCCAGGGTCCCCCAAAGGACCAAGATGATGAGGTGAGGAATTCTCCTTTGAGTCTAGCTTTTCTCTATTACTAAATAGTTAAGTATTCTCCCATTCCCTGGATCCTGAAGTGTATTGAGTAATTTATAATACAAAATGGAAAGTACCATCTGAGAATATAAAGTAGTAATGGAAAGGATTGTGATACCAACTGGGGGAGACCAGGGATGGCTTTGTGTAGGAGGTGGGACCAAGCTGGATATTGAAGTATATTATGTGACTGCAAAATTCCTGAGTCCCTAATTTTTAAGCCATTAACAACAACTGATTTTTCAGGTTTTACTTTCTTATCCCTTTAGTTGGTTACTTCCATTTCTTTGTGAGGGGTCATTAGAAATTTTTCTTGATCCCTTTGGTGCCATAGAAGGACTCACATAAGAAAGTGATTTCAGAGTGCCAACTTCCCCCCCTTTCCCTCCCCCCCCCTCCATCCTGTGGGGTGGATCTCCTTCTCTAGGGTGATCCCTTGATGATGATGGATGAGGAGATCTCAGTGATTGATGGAGATGAAGGTAAACTTCTAGGTCAACTAGTACAATTCTGTGTGGGGTGGTGGGTTGGGGAATTATTAACTGAATTCTGTCCTATCCTGGGATTTCTAAGAGCTTTGCTTTTGGGTGGCTTATCTCTACTGTCCTTCCTGTACTGCCTGTTCATTCTTCTTTGCTTCCCACAGCCCAGGTGACCCAGCAGCCAGGCCATCTATTCTGGCCTCCAGGCTCTGCTCTGACAGCTAGGCTTCGGCGCCTAGTAACAGCTTATCAGCGCAGCTACAAGAGAGAACAGATGAAGATAGAGGCTGCAGAACGAGGGGACCGGAGACGACGGCGTTGTGAGGCAGCCTTCAAGCTAAAAGAAATCGCGCGGCGGGAAAAACAGCAACGGTAGTGTGGCTGGGAATTTGGGCTTAGTTGTAGGCTTGCCTTCGGCTATGGGTCTTATTGAATTTTTTTTTTTAATGTTTATTTTTGAGACAGGGAGAGACAGAGCATGAATGGGGGAGGGGAAGAGAGAGAGAGAGAGAGAGAGAGGGAGACCCAGAATCCAAAGCAGGCTCCAGGCTCCGAGCTGTCAGCACAGAGCCTGACGCGGGGCTCAAACTCACAAACTGTGAGATTGTGACCTGAAGTCAGACGCTCAACTGACTGAGCCACCCAGGCGCCCCGGCTATGGGTCTTATTGAAAAGCATCTTAGGAAGGATTTATTTGGAATTCCCTAGAGGGACCGCTTATTTTTGCCTTTAACTTTTATTCCTCTATGCCAGAAACTTTGGTTGTGTGCCTAACCACAACTCCTAAGGAGGTCTTTTATGTGACCGTTCTCATTTATTTGCCCACATCATTTTTTCCCTTAGTTTGCTATTCTTAAATTCTTATATGTTATAGAGTACCTCTTAACTCCCTCTTCTGCTGTCTTCTGGGCCCCCCCCTTTTTTTTGTCCCTACTTTCAATTTTTGTTTATTCAAATATTCTAAGCCACATTAAGAAATAACCAGTTTCCCTGTGTTTTGTTTTGTTTTTTTAAGTTTTATTTATTTTGAGAGAGAGAATGAGAGCGGTGGTGATGGGCGGCGGGGGGTGGTGGTGAAGAGAGAGAGAGAGAATCCCAAGCAGGCTCCCACACTGTCAGTGCAGAGCCCATTGTGGGGCTCGAACTCACAAAGCGCGAGATCATGACCTGAGCCGAAATCAAGAGTTGGATGCTTAACCTACTGAGCCACCCAGGCACCCCTTCTCTGTGTTTTTCTGATCACTGTTGCCTGATTCCTCTTCCCTTTAGATGGACAAGGCGTGAACAAACTGATTTCTATCGGGTGGTGTCTACCTTTGGTGTGGAATACGACCCTGATACCATGCAGTTCCATTGGGATCGCTTCCGTACTTTTGCCCGTCTGGACAAAAAAACAGACGAAAGCCTTACCAAGTACTTCCATGGCTTTGTGGCCATGTGTCGCCAAGTGTGTCGCCTTCCCCCAGCAGCTGGAGATGGTAAGCAAGACTGGAGAGTCTTGGGTGAGTGGGGATGGAGGGCAACAGAGCCAAGTCGCTTCATTTCTCTGTCTGCCCCTATCTCTTGCAGAGCCCCCGGACCCTAATCTGTTCATTGAGCCCATCACGGAGGAGAGGGCCTCACGGACTCTTTACCGTATTGAGTTGCTTCGGCGCTTACGGGAACAAGTTTTATGCCATCCCCTTCTGGAAGATCGGCTGGCATTATGTCAGCCTCCAGGTCCTGAATTGCCCAAATGGTGGGAGCCTGTTCGGCATGATGGGGAGCTTCTGCGAGGGGCAGCCCGCCATGGGGTGAGCCAAACAGACTGCAACATCATGCAGGACCCAGACTTTTCTTTTCTGGCTGCCCGTATGAATTATATGCAGAACCATCAGGCAGGAGCACCAGCTCCACCCCTGTCACGCTGCTCTACTCCACTGCTCCACCAGCAGTATACCTCGCGCACTGCCTCACCACTGCCCCTGCGCCCAGATGCTCCTGTTGAAAAACCACCTGAGGAGACAGCCGCCCAGGTCCCCAGTCTGGAGAGTCTGACTTTAAAGCTAGAGCATGAGGTGGTGGCCAGGAGCCGACCAACCCCACAAGACTATGAGATGCGAGTAGCCCCCTCTGATACTACCCCTCTGGTTTCCCGGAATGTTCCACCAGTCAAACTGGAGGATGAGGATGATTCAGACTCTGAGCTGGACTTGAGCAAGCTGTCACCATCATCCTCTTCTTCCTCATCCTCATCCAGCTCCAGCTCCAGCACTGATGAGAGTGAGGACGAGAAGGAAGAAAAGCTAAGTGAGTGCATGTGACAGGCTGTTGGCCCTTTTCCCCATTTCCCACCTCTCCACCCCACTCACCTCACTCTTCCCCTTCTTTTCTACATGCATCCTCTGGGAGAGATTTGGATTTTGATTTGATAGGATACCAAAAGAGATCTGTTACTCTCTGGGCTTTTATTTAAGGCCCATGTAATTCCATTTCTATATAACTTCATTCTTCCATCTCTGCTCACATTCTGTATGGTCTCTAGCTGCTGACCAGTCCCGCTCAAAGCTCTATGATGAAGAGAGTCTCCTGTCCCTCACTATGTCCCAAGATGGATTCCCAAATGAAGATGGAGAACAAATGACCCCTGAGCTTCTGCTGCTACAAGAAAGACAAAGAGCCTCTGAGTGGCCCAAGGTAATAGCCTCATTCCTGAACACATAGTGTGGAAATATAATGTAACAGAAGCGGGAAACAAGGAACAGATGGTTCTGGTTTTCTTTAGTTGTATTTTGCGCTACACGGTTTTTTTCATGAAACTCTTGCCAGTTGACTTAGGGATCTGATACTATTACCTCCCTCCTCCTACCTTGTGATTTTTACCCATTCTGACAATGGTGGCAGTATTGTTTGTCACAGAATCACATAGCTGGTTCTCCAGCCCTAAAACCAGTATTGATTTCTTTTCCCCCCATTCAGGATCGTGTCCTTATAAACCGTATTGACCTCGTCTGCCAGGCTGTACTCTCAGGGAAGTGGCCTTCTAGCCGCCGGAGCCAGGAAATGGTAACAGGAGGAATTTTGGGGCCAGGCAACCACTTGCTAGATAGTCCCTCCTTGACTCCAGGAGAATATGGTGACTCTCCAGTCCCCACACCACGAAGCAGCAGCGCGGCTTCCATGGCAGAGGAGGAAGTGTCTGCAGTCACCACAGCAGCAGCTCAGTTCACAAAACTTCGCAGAGGCATGGATGAAAAGGAGTTTACGGTTCAGATCAAAGATGTAAGCTTAGCATTTAGGCACTGGGAAGTGGGGAATGAGGCTGTAGTTTTACTAACTACTTCACTAACATGATACTAAACTCATTTGGTTAGCTAACTTTAAAAATAAGAGGGTATAAAAATTAGAGCTCACACAGCTCCATTGAGGAGAAGTCATTGCAGTAAAGGAAGGGATCTTGACTTCTATCTCCTGGGGACTAGATTAAAAGAAACAATATTTTTGAAAGAAATTTAATTGATACAGGGTTCTCTTGGGAGGCTTGTTTCTAGATCCTAGAAACCTAGTTTTTAAAAATTGAATTCAAGTTGTAGGAAAGCTGTTAAAATGACACTGAAGTATTTATGGGCCTTATTAAGTCAAAAATAAGAAGTCATTCCTACTGAAATTAAATCAGTGTTACTTATTTTACAAATGGGAAGTTTAATTTCCTGATCCTCTTCCCTATTGAAACCCTATTAGTTGCTCATTAAGTACTCAACAAGAAAAATTTCTTAAAGTATGTGTTAGGAATTATCAGGATTTTGCTCCTGTGATGATTTGCCATGCTAATATTGAGACACCAGGTTGGGGGTGTTGTTGAAATTCTTCTCTTACTTCTTTTCTGAGGGGCACTAGGTCAAGAAACAAAATCTGTCTAAGGGAAAAGTATATAGGTTTTATCATATTTCTGATTTCTACCTTTTAGTCAGATGGCCTTCTTTCTCATCCTTGAGCCAGAGGATGACCCTTACCCCAAGATCCCCAAAGCTTAATATTTACTTTAAAAACATGTGCCATATGACATTTTGGGTGGGTGGGTTGTCTTCTTAGGAGGAAGGATTGAAGTTAACATTCCAGAAGCACAAGTTGATGGCTAATGGAGTAATGGGAGATGGACATCCTTTGTTTCATAAGAAGAAGGGAAACAGAAAGAAGCTAGTCGAGGTGAGTGATAGAAAAAGTCTTTAATGTGATGATTAGATTTTTTTTATTCCTACTAATTGATGAAGGCAGTTGGGATTAAGGGACTAGAAGATACTAGAATTATTTTATGGCTACCATTGGCTCTACTCCCCCTCCCTCCCTGCCCCAAAGAAGAGTATGTGCTCATGGGGGTGGATTCTGGGTTTGCAGCTGGAGGTGGAGTGCATGGAAGAGCCTAATCACCTTGATGTGGACCTGGAGACCCGGATCCCTGTCATCAATAAGGTGGATGGTACTTTGCTGGTGGGTGAGGATGCCCCTCGCCGGGCTGAACTGGAGATGTGGTTACAGGGTCATCCAGAGTTCGCTGTTGATCCCCGATTTCTAGCGGTGAGTGGCAGTTCCATCCAGCAAGATTTAAAGTCATTCCCTTGGTGTTTAAGCTGTGTGAGAGGGAGGAAGCATGCCGTATTATGTCACCATTTCTGTATCTGCCAAATCAGAATAATAATACCTCGTCTTCCCAACTCACAGAGTTGTAAGGATCAAAATAAAATAAGTTAAAGCACTTGCTAAACTAAATACTAGGCAGTTATTTACTGTTGAACTATTATCTGATCACCTGATTTTGGGGGGAGAGATCAGCTTAATGGCAGTTTCCCACCAGGACTAATCCTTTCCTTGCCATGCAATAAGCATGTATTGTCAAACTAGACACTAGTACCTTAATAATTACTCCAGGGAAGATTTTTATTCCTCTAGGATGACTGATCCTTTTCTATTTCAGTATATGGAGGATCGCAGAAAACAGAAGTGGCAGAGATGTAAAAAAAATAATAAGGCGGAATTGAACTGTTTGGGAGTGGAACCTGTCCAGACAGCTAACTCTAGGAATGGGAAAAAGGTGAGTGAGACTGAGGCGTTACCACTCTGTTCCCACACTAGATGTGACTGGAGAAATTATTTGATGCTATGTTACTTACCTTTTTAACAGTGTATGAAAAAAATTTATCTTCAGTCCACCAATCAGAAAACCAGAGTAATTTTATTGGTTTTAATACAGTCCTTTAGCATTGTCATCTCTACAATAGCATAAAGTTCTAAAAAGTAACTAGCACGTCAAGCATGTTAAAACACAAGAATTAGTAAGATGTGTTGGAACATTCAAGGCCTTCTGCTCTTCTAGGGATTGACTAGGGAGTTTTGGCAAATCTTTAACCTTTCAGTTTGCACATCCTGAAAAGTTGAGGGTATTGGAGCAGATAATCTCTTAAAAGTTTTAGGATCCTGTTTATTTATTTATTTAAAAAAAATTTTTTTTTTTTTAACGTTTATTTATTTTTGAGATAGAGAGAGACAGAGCATGAATGGGGGAGGGTCAGAGCGAGGGAGACACAGAATCTGAAACAGGCTCCAGGCTCTGAGCTGTCAGCACAGAGCCCGACGCGGGGCTCGAACTCCCAGATTGTGAGATCATGACCTGAGCCGAAGTCGACCGCTTAACTGACTGAGCCACCCAGGCGCCCCAGGATCCTGTTTATTTTAGAAGGGACTTGGGGGCTACTAAGGAAAATAGTCATAGCGTTTTCCAACATGGAGGAGTTTGAGAATCACTGATAATAACGCCAGTAACGGAAAAAGGAAAGGAAAACATGTTTTATAGTTTGAAACAACATTGGTTATTCCATTATTTTCAAATGTACTTATGCTTTTACCCCAGTTATAGGCCTTTTGGTAGATTAAGTGCTGATAATCCTTTCTACCAAAATATAACTGTAAAAGTTTCTCTTTGCTATGTTAGCCTTACTTTGGGCAGTAATTATATTTTTTAAACATATTAAATCATGGTTGGTTTGGGAAGCACTTAAAGTGATAAGTACTTGTATATACTCCCTTTATCTAATCATCCCCTTTCATGTACATCTTTACATATATATGTAATATGTATATAAAAATACAATGTATCTTTTAGCAAAGTCAGTTTCCAAATAAACATTATCTTTTGCATTTAACAAATTGAGATCATTATTTTGCACATTATAGTAATTTGTGAGGGGCATTTATGAAGCTTATTTTTTTTTATTGGTAAAAGTGGTTTCATATAAGGATTGTTGGCCATAGAAGAATAGTTTAATTTTTCCTCTTATCCTCCATGGGACCAAAAGTGTGATAATAAGCACAGTGGTTGATATGTGAGACTGATGGCTGAAGGCTGGATCCTTCTCTGTCTTGAATTTCACGTTACAGAGCAGCTTCATAAAAAAGGCTTTTCTCCAGTATTACCTATTTTTACCTCAAGTATTTTGTTATTTCTTTATAGTCAGTTGAAACAAAAGATCCTAGGGAGTCACAGAAAATCATAATATGACTAGTACAGAATTGTTGATGTAGACAGAATTGATCATATATCTAGCACTGCATTATTACTTGTAACTGTGGGAGTTTAGGTGCTATTATAGTTATATTTTAAAAGTCTATACAAATACGGAGTATTGAGAGGTTTATCTCCAAATCAGAAAGGTATATTCCCGTGTCACGTGTTAGAGTTAGATTGGTAAATAGAGTGCAGAGATATAGGCACCAACTGTCTGAGTTTAATTCTAGGTTACCCAGTATTGTACTTAGGTCTAGCAAAGCAGAGGTACTAGTTCCAGCTTCGGTATACTTAATTAAAATTTACAGTCAGAACATCTAGAAGAAGTGACTTAAAATTCAGCAGATAGGTTCTTTTTATCAGTGTGAACAAAACTTAAATTTCACGAGGAGCTACCCACAGTCTTTTTGTTGTTCTAAACATCCAGGAGTCTTAACCTGACCTGTCTTTAGTTTACCACACTCTGATATTCTAATGAGTGATAACTTTGTGAATACCAATATAGTCGTTCTGCACTTCACATGATAAATTTCATGTGAACAACCTGCCATCAGTAAAGTATACTGTGCAAATACTGATTCACTCATTGGCTTACTCAGGCCCCTTTAATTTCTTAAAGGTAAGAAATGGGCGGATGGACTAAAGATACAATGTAGTCACGGAAAAAAGAAAACTCTGGTTCACATGAGTATCAGTATCAATTCCTTGATCTTAGCTTGGGCCTTGCAGTGCTTCCAGCAGCTACATCCAGCATTTCCTCCTCCTTATTACCATCAAGCCTTATCTGAATGTGCTTGTTTTGCTGCTCCTAAAGATAGAGTCAGTGAAAAAGAATTTGCAAGCTAGGGCTCTGTTGGCTTCTATTTTGCTTTTTGACTTTCTTACTTGTTTACCATCTTCTTTTCCTTTCTCCTAGGGTCACCATGCTGAAACTGTGTTCAACCGGGTTTTGCCAGGGCCTATTGCACCAGACAGCAGCAAGAAGCGGGCCCGTAGGATGCGACCAGACCTTTCTAAGATGATGGCCCTAATGCAGGGTGGAGGCACTGGGTCCCTGTCTCTGCATAATACCTTCCAACACAGCAGTAGTGGCCTGCAGTCTGTGTCATCTCTGGGTCACAGCAGTGCCGCTTCTGCATCTTTGCCTTTTATGCCGTTTGTGATGGGTGGTGCAGCATCATCCCCTCATGTAGACTCCAGCACCATGCTTCATCACCACCACCACCACCCCCACCCCCACCATCACCACCATCACCATCCAGGCCTGAGAGCCACTGGCTTCCCTTCTTCACCAGCCACTACCACCTCTGGTACTGCCTTGAGGTTGCCACCACTGCAGCCTGAGGAAGACGAGGACGATGAGGATGAAGATGATGATGATGATTTATCTCAGGGCTATGATAGCTCAGAAAGGGACTTCTCACTCATTGATGATCCTATGATGCCAGCCAACTCAGACTCGAGCGAAGATGCTGATGACTGAAGCCCCAGCATGGTCCCCATTGCTTGGGTGGCTGCTGTTATTTTCAATTACTCTGGCCCTTGGACTATGGAAAAGTGGGAGGGGCAGGGGAGATGTGGGGAAACCCAGGACTCCAGGAGGTGAAAAGGAAAAAGAAAACTTGTACCTGATTGCTTCCAAAATTGAGAGGATTGGGTGGGCAGGGGGAACTCCTAAAAAAATACATGACCACTTCCTCATTTCTGGGGAAGGAAAGGAGACTAGAGCAGCTGATGTGCTCACCCCTCCCTAAACCCCTCCATTAACCACAGACTATGTAGCGCTGGCCCTAGCCTCTGGCAGAGCCTGTTCCTGGCCGAACTGTGGATACAGCTGGAGGGTCAGGAACTGTTACCTTCCTTCCCCTTGGCATTAATAAATTTAAGTTAATCCTTTTCCACTCTTCCTTTGTTCTATATTTGCTCAAACCCAATATAAAGGTTAATTTTGAATTCATGATGGGTAATTTCAATACCATTTCCAAAGTTCATTATCTCTCATACAAAGTTACCTTGGACAGGACAGACAAGTCGTCTCCACTCCACCAAAGGGCATATGTTAAGTGTAGTCCAGCTTGCTAAAGGCAAGGCAATTATTTAATGTAAATAGTAGGCAAATGTTCAGATTCAAACTCCCAAGTTCTTAAATGAGGAGGAAGAATGTTGCCAAGGAACCATGTACATTTTACCTGGAATTAACTGAAATAACGGTGCTTTTGAGAAGCCTTAAGAATGGTGTCACTTCATGGACTGTGGCAAGGGGACAGGCTGACCGGAAGGAACGTTGTCAAGATTTGAGCCGGGTTGGGGGGGGGGGGGCGGAGACTGGGTTGTGTTAAGCCCCTCAAGCCATTTGTTTCCTACAACTCTTCTCCCACCATCCCAGGGCTCAGATGAAGCCTGGGCATTTCATTTCCTTTTCTAAGGCAAGGTCCTTTCACCATAATTTATTGGTAGGGTGCGTTTTTTTTCTCCTCGGTTTGTTCTCTGTGTGTGCCCGGAGCCTCAGACCCAGCGTCCCACCACGAAGGATCCTTCTAGACCAGGAGCTGCAAAGGGTTTTGCTTCCCCACCCTTTCTAGGAGGGGAATGCACCCAGCCTTCCCTCTCCCGTCCCACGCCAGCTCCCGCTCTTTCCGCTTCCCCGGCATTTGTCGGTGGGTGGGGCCATTGCAGCGGCGCGCGGCAGCTCGTGTGGGGCGGGGCACGTGTGGGGCGGGGCAGGCTCGGCAGGCCTCCCGCTTCCTTCGCGGTGCCCCGCCGCTGCCGCCTCCGCCAGAAGTTGGAGCTCCTGCAAACCGCAGCCCGACTGAGAGTGAGGGCGGGGCGGAGCGTCACGTGATGACGTCGCTTCGCGTGCGGCTGTTGCTAAGTTGACAAGAAAACCCCGCGAAAATCTAGACTCTTTTAGTGTTGCACATTTTGTTGATTTTCCACTGTCTTTCTTCCTCTCCTTCCGCTAACCTCCGGAGAGAGGATTAAAAGAAAAAAAAAAAAAAAAAAATCCAAGCGCTGTCGGGACCCGGAAGCGGAAAGGGCATCTTTGAGGTCGATACTTCCGGGTCACTGGGAGAGTGCGGGATTCCGGGGCCGAGAGCGGGTGGCGGATCCGGGACCTCGCGTGATTCTCGGAACCCGAGCAGGAGCGGCGTCTGTGGCTATGGCTGTGACTCTGGACAAAGACGCTTATTACCGACGAGTGAAGAGACTGTACAGCAATTGGCGGGTGAGATAGATCCCGTAATTTTCCCTGGGGAGCCCCCCTCTGCCATCCCATAATAACCCCATTTCTCGGCGCCCTTTTTTCCCTTTCCGTCGGGAATTCCCGGGTTCAGTGTCGCGCCCCTTTAGTTGCTGCAGGACCATTCACCGCAGGCCGCCCCCAGCGCCGCCCCGGAACAGGGAATCCCCCGCAATCACCCTGCCCTGCATCCACCACCATCTTCCCCGCGTGCTGGCCCCCGTCATGCATAACAGCCTCCTCTCACAATTCCTTCCCGCCCTGGAAGAGGCATCATCCTTCCCTCCCACTCTGTGATCACGTCTTGCTGCCCCCCTCCTGCAGTGTTCATACACACCCACGCACTCGCTCTGTCCTTCCAGAATCCGAGTATTCCGCCCCAGGTCCCGCCAGAATTGGCAACCTTCTTCGTAAAGGGTGGATGGAGGGGCCAGCAAGATGTGAATCCGGCTTTTCGTGTTTATCGTTTGCGGGGCTTTTGCTGGAGTTCAAAAAAAAAAAAAAAAAAAAAACCGCTCACGCGCAGCCGTCTCATGTTCTAGGCCCTGCTGTGGGTAACACAGAAACCCTAATGCTGAAAACCTGCAAGCATTAGTAATGCAAAAACGATGTGATGCTTAAAACCTCACTAGTTTTCCTCTTTGGTAGAGTATCCGGGGCACGTGTTGAGAAAAAGCGCTGTTGCAGTCTCCAGTGTTTTAAAGGTTGGGTAATTTTGCCGCTTGAGAAACGTCCACGATTGAAATTTATTTTTATGAAAGTAATTTATCAATTCATACATTTGATTGCGTCCTGTGGTGCAGGCTGAGCTGTCGAGCTTAAGTCTGGCCTCTGAACTCTGTCATCCAGGGAAGCTAAAACTAATAAAGACTTTTTAAAACCTGAAAAATGTCCTGACAAAAGTGATCAGTTCTGATTTTCAGCATGTAAATTGCCGTTCAAAGAGACCCTCCACTAAAAACCAAGCTATTAAACTTGGTCAGTTACCTGCCAGTCATATTAAAGGTTCATGTGTCTTTAATTCTTTGAAGATAAATGTGTTAGATAATTGAAAGTAAAACGGATTCTTTGTTGCATTTTTATGAAAATAAGGACTTAATCCTAGAAAAATGCTGAACATAGTTTTATTTTTAAGATTTTGTATTGGTTAATTTCTATCAAATGTTTTCACAGTTTCTTTCACTGTTACATTTTTAAATAATGCACGTTACAAAAACTTTCTGGGGCACCTGGGTGACTCAGTCCGTTGAGCATTGAACTCTTGATTTCAGCTCAAGTCAAGATCCCAGGGTTGTGAAAGGCTCCTCCTCCCTGAGCTTGGAGCCTGCTTAAGAGTCTCTCACTCCCTTTGTCTGTCTCCCTTCCTGCTTGCTCACACATATGCGCTCAAGCTCACTCCCTCTCTGGTGCTCGTGGGCTCGCTCTCTCTCTCCCTCCCCCTCTCCAATAAAAAAAAAGTTGAGCATTCGACTTTGGCTCAGGTGGTAATCTCATAGTTCTTGAGTTGGAGCCCCACACCAGGCTCTCTGCTGTCAGCACAGATCCTGCTTTGGGTCTCTGTCCCCCTCTCTCTCTGCCCCTCCCCCGCTCGCTGTCAAAAATAAACATTAAAAAAGCATGCTGTGAAAAAAAATAAAAATGTGTTTTTAAAAAGAAAAAAAAAAACCTTTCTGAAAGTTGCAGTATTTTCCAAAGATTGATGTACAAGGGTGCAGTATATAATAAATATAAATAAATCAGAAACTCTCTCTTCCACTCATATACCCTGAAATTATACAGCTTAGATGTGTAGGTTGTTCCTAGTCCCAGTAATTAAGAGTTTATCAGGTTATTCTTCATCTTCTCTAGATCATTCACAAAAGCTAAGATTCATTTAGTCAGTGTTCCATTAAGTGATTGATAAATGCAAAGCATGAGACTGGGAAAAACTGGAGGCCTAAAGACAGATTGGCAAACTTAATAATATTAAGTAGCAGTGTTTAAATCAAGGAAAGTTAAATTATAGGCCCTTGTTTTTTGTTCCTCAAAAATATTTTTGAGAGAGAGACAGAGGGAGAGGGCGCAAGTGAGCAAGGGGCAGAGAGAGGGAGAGAGAGAAAAGTGGGGCACAAGTCCACCCAAAGCAGGGCTCCAGCTCATGATGTGGGACTTGAACTTACGAACCATGAGATCATGACCTGAGCCGGTCAGATGCTTAAGGACTGAGCCACCCAGGCACCCAGAAACCATTAAGGTTTATCCTGGCCCTTCTACTTACGTCATTTGAAGAGGTATGTTAAATGTTAATAAGAACTGGTATTGTATAAAGTTATGTGTCAAGTCCACATGAAAATGTACTCATTAGCAAAATTTGTGGCTAATTATTTTGAAAATCTTATTTGAATAAACTTTCTATTTTCTTATAACTGTGAATTTTAATAATTATGTCCAGAACCCACCTGTAGAATTCCTTTCTGCATCATAGTCTTTCCAGGTTACAGTACTTCATTCTGACCTGCTTAAACAAAGATCATGGTTGTCGGGTAAATTCTGGTTGCTTATTCTCTTAGCTGTAGCAGAAAGATAGTGAAGCATATAGGTGCGTGCTATATGTATTTTTTACACTTTTTCCTTTTTTAATAAGAAAACTAGCCTTGAGATGCAGGAATAGCTTGAACTATACAGATCCCAAGTCTTGTATTGTCCATACCCATCTTCAAAGAAATATCCATTATGAAAAAAATTCACAAGCTAGAAAATTTGTTAGTTGCCACATCCACTTTTTTGTTTTAAATACCTGCACGCATAAGCTTTTCAGAACTGTGTGATTGTGTGTGGTAGCTCCAGCTCTCTTCAGCCATAGAGATTAGTGGAGAACCAAAAAGCTACTAACCTTATTTTGTTTTTTAGAGAGAGAGCATGAGCGGGGGAGAGGGTCAGAGGGAGAGAGAATCCCAGGCAGGCTCTGCACTGAGCTAACGTGGGGCTCAGTCTCACGACCTGGGATCATGACTTAAGCTGAAACCAAGAGTCCAGCACTCCACTGACTGAGCCAGCCAGGCTCCCCATGTTTTGTTTTGTTATTTTTAATAAGAACAGGAGCTAATGTGACTTCTAATCTCACTTATCTGCAAATTGAGTTTGGGTTAAATACATATTGTGAGGCTACTGCAAATAACATATTATTTTTTATTACAGTTTTCATTAATTTATGTCTAAAAACAGCAACATCACACACTTCTGTTTGAGTAGAAATTTCCAAAACATTAGTAAGTATATAGTGTCATTTTAAAGATGAGAAAATCGGCTCAGTCGAAAATCAAACAGGAGATCTTCGTGTCAACTAGAACTTATTACTGTTTTGTGACTGTAGATGTTGGAGTCTAGTCCAGTCCTGCCTCTTCTATTTTAGATCAGAACTTGCGTGAGCAGCAAGCATTTGCAGCCCTTGTCTATTTCTGTGTTAGAAAACTCCGGGTAGTGGCAGTGGATCGTGAGAGTGGGCTCTGGGCTTCTCCTCTCCTCTTATACTTAACTGGGTCCTTATTTAGGGCTCCCAGCCTTTTCAGGATTGTGATCATTTTTAACCAGGTACTATGATTAGTACTGCATGGGGTAAGAGGTGAAGGAGGTTAGTCTCCATTCTGCAGTTCAGCTGCTTTGAGAACCGAGGGAAACAATATCCAGGCACACCTAGAACCCTACCTCTTAGGGCATCCTGCTATGTGTGAACCTTGACTTTAGTCATCTGCCTTTTATCCCAAAAGAATTATGTCACCGTTTTCAAAAGGAAAGCCAGTCCAGTGCGTTCACTCACGTGCCTGTATGCCACGGGTCAGGATGGAAATGATGGGTGGCTCTAACCCTAAAAAATAAAGTTTGTGTCCATGGAGAAAACTTTATGCTATAGTGTCCGTGCCTCGCTCAATTGGTGCTTTCTGACTGCTGATTTTTGTGTTGCGGACGAGTGTCTTGTTCTGGATTGCTCTCCAAAAGTAGACAGTTACCTTTTATGGCTTAGGAAGGTTCTTTAAAATATAGGCAATTCCCATGCTTCTTTCATCAAGATATTGGGTTATTTCTATCCATTCCCATTCTTAATGGCTCTTTTATCTTGAGTGAGGTAGATAAAGGTTTAAGTAATGTGTGGGTCCCTTGACTTCAAGAAGAGGAGGCTAGATGGAAGTAAATGCCTGAGCAGGTTGGGGTACATTTATTCTTGCATGCTCAACTTTTATAGTCTACTCCCGTTACTAACTTTCTTACATTTTTATCCCTGGTTACCAATTCTCGTGCCTGGCATGTAGTAGCCACTCAATCAACGATGGTGACAGTTTCTGAGCTTTCATGCATCCTTGCTTGGTTCGAAGAGGCTTCTGTCCAGGCTACATATAGGTGACCATAAGTTCTTCCTTTCCTGGTACTATTCACCTGTTGTCTCTATGTAATTATTAATGGCACACCTTTTTATTCTCCAGATTGTCTTGGTATGAATGACAAATTATATCCTGGCTATAACCCGGTACTTCAAAAATGTTTCCTCTTTTTAGTGCAATACCCATTTGGTTCAAAGGGAGATAGTTGTTCCTCTGTCATGGTATTTCCCCAACTTTTATTATTCTGATACCACCTTCACAGTTTCTGCTTATTCATTGTTATCTATATGTACTTTGTACTTTGTTACTTTTAATTAAGTAATAACATAGGTTTTTAAAAAAACAGGTAGTTCTGAAAACCTTAAAAACCAGTCAACTGCCTCAGAAGCAGTTACTTTTAGTTCTTCTGCTTCATATTTTGAAATGCTGTCTATACATTGTTATTTCTTGAATTGTCAGTCTTAGATATTAACTGTTGTCTTGTTTTGGTAGTTTAGGATTTAAATTTAACTTTTGTATTCTGTCACACTTCATTCCAGCTTCCTTACCTCCTGATACTTTTTAAATCTTTCCCTGACAGGGTTGCCTGGGTAGCTCAGTCGGTTAATAGGCTCAGGTCACGATCTCGTGGTTCATGAGCTCCAGCCGTGCGCATCGGGCTCTGTGGTGATAGCTCAGAACCTGGAGCCTGCTTTGGATTGATTCTGTGTCTCCTTCTCTCTCTGCCCCTCCCCCAGTCACACTTTGTTTCTCTCCCTCTCTCTCTCTCTCTCTCAAAAATAAATAAACATTAAAAAATTTAAAAAAATAAATTTCTCTGGGGTGCCTGGGTGGCTCAGTCGGTTAAGTGGCCGACTTCGGCTCAGGTCGTGATCTTGCGGTCTGTGAGTTCGAGCCCCGCGTTGGGCTCTGTGCTGACAGCTCAGAGCCTGGAGCCTGTTTCGGATTCTGTGTCTCCCTCTCTCTGACCCTCCCCCGTTCATGCTCTGTCTCTCTCTGTCTCAAAAATAAATAAACATTAAAAAAAATAAATAAATCTCTCCCTGACACATTGTTATGGAAAACTTCAAACAGAGAGAAAAGTCAAAGATTTTTACAGTGAACACCTGTGTACCCACCACCTACATTAATAATTGACATTTTATTATACTTGATTTATCACATATCCACCCCTCTTGATAAGTTTTTTTTTTTTCACAATTTTTATTAAAATCAGTAGTAAGTTTACATTTTTATGCTCATGTAGATACTTTCACTGCTGGGTGAAGTAATAAAGTACAATTACCTTTCCTATTCTCTACGATTCATTTTTCCTGACACTAGTGATTGCCTAAATTTCTCTCTTTTTTTAAATGCTCCTAGCCCTAATTATTTCCTTCAGGCCTGTCATAATCTTCTCAATCTTTTATTTTAAAATTGTCACACTTGGGGCATCTGGGTGTCTCAGTTGGTTGAGCATCTGACTCTTAATTTCAGCTCAGATCATGATCTCACTCTTTGTGGGATCAAGCCCTGCATCAGGCTCTGCACTGACAGCATGGAGTCTGCTTAGAATTCTCTGTCTCCTTTTCTGTCTCTGCCCCTCCCCCACTCGTGTTCTCTCTCCAAATAAATACACTTAAATTTTTCACACTTGTCAGATATTTTATTAATTCTGTGTTGGGTTTTTTTTTTTTTTTTTAAGTTTATTTATTTTGAGAGAGATAGACAGAGAATCCCAAGCAGGCACCACGCTGTCAGTGCCCAGTGTGGGGCTCCATCCCATGAACCGTGGGATCATGACCTGAGCTAAAATCAAGAGTCCAGATGCTTGACAGAGCCACCCAGGCGCCCCAATTCTGTGTTGTTTTTTTAGCTTCACCACCATTCCCCTCCCCCAACCTTACATTATATTGTTCTATCTGTACAGGTTGTTCTCCAAGCCTACTGAACTTGGGACTTTCCAATATTGGGTCCCCTATATCCTACAACCTTTGTGTTGATTTTTTTTTTCTTGTAAGAGCATTTTCTCTAAGCTTTTTAAAGGATATAGAGAATATATGTTTCTTAAGCGATTGTGTGTCTTAAGTTTTATTCTGTCTTCACTTTTGGTTAATAATATAGTTAAGTGTGATTAAAATTCAAGGTTGAATTCAGCTCAGAATCTAAGCAGTCATTCGGTAGTCTTCAAACTTGCAGTATTTTCAGAAGGCAAATGTGTCTCTTTCCTGATTCAGTATATATGGCCTGTTCTCTCTGAAACATTTCAAATCCTCTCTTTATCCCTTGTGTTTTGAAATTTCACTGCCTTCATAGGAGCCTTTTTTTTTTTTTTCCTTCCATGCATTGAATTGGGGGGGCGGGGGGGGGGGTTCTGTTCAGTCTCCAGGCTCAGTGCCCTTCAGTGTTAGATTCATTCACTGTTTGATTACTTTTTTCCCTCCATTTCCTCAGTGATCTTTTTTGTTGCCCCTGATATTCCCCTTCCAGAGCTTTAGACCGCTTGACTTAAGTTTGTTGGCTATCTTTCAGTTTTGTTTCCTATCTTTGTCCTCTATTTCCAATACTGCTTCTTAACTTTATTTTCCCACTTACAGATTTTTAAAATTTTCAGCTATTTTTAATTTCTTCTTAATCTCTACTCTCGTTGTTTCATGGATATACTATATTTATTTTATAGGAGGTGTTTTTATTTAATTTTTATCTTCTGTTCTCTGTGTTGTCTGTTTCCTCTGAGTTTCCTTGATTCCTCTTACATATTGGAGACCTCACAGACACCAAAGTAAGACTTGGCTACCCATCCGTATTAAGAATAAAATAATAAGACACTGGTTGGCAGCTCTGCATGGATGGGGCCTCTCAAAGAATAGGGGTAACTGTAGAGTGAATAGGCTCACTTATTCCATGGAGGACCCCCAAATGTCAGTATGTGAAGAGTTTTCTCTGAATTCAGTGAGGACATGCAAAGAAAAATCTTAATTCGTTCCTGATGGTCACTCAAAATACAGACTTTAACTTTCTAAAAATTAGTACTTGCTTCTGCTGTGCCTAATATCTGAAGCTAGAGCCTTTTTGAGCTCATTTTTCCAGAGATTTTTGCTAAAGGATTAGGTGTTGTCTCAGGACTTTCAAGAACTGGGGGGGGCAAGAGGCAGGGGAGTCCCTCTCTTAAGCTTACTGACCAGACCTTCCGTTTTTAGCCCTGAACTCACCCAAGTGCAGTATACTCCGTTCCCTTTCCCTGATACTTGGTGCCTCCAGAGTTTAGCCCCCTGGGGCTCTTTGAGATCTGCATACCTTACCATTGAGAAAGCTTGTCAGGCACTTGGGGT